>NC_092359.1:4302798-4397798 GCF_030848805.1 Temnothorax longispinosus
CCATTTAATTGTATTTTTTTGTAAATAAATTGTTTCATTACTTATTGCAAAGATGTGCGTATCGATTATACAGTTATAGACTGTGTACACGTAAATATGTAAATTATAAAAATTACAATATTTTATTCACTTAACGTTACAAATATCGGTAATAACACACGATTGCTCATGAAGTAAATAAAGATATGATAAGTTCTAGTATCTTAATATCATTCTTAATTCAATATTATTTAATTTCGATCTCTGTACTAATGATCTTGTCAGCGATAACAATTGAATGGCACACTAATGCTATTCACAGCTGTGTACATTTGTTGATACGCGCGTAGGTATATAAATTGTACCATACGCATTACCATTTGCTTCGCAAAATTTGCCAGGCACAGTGTGAAAGCAGATCTACGAAATGAAGCAGTTAGCGTGTATCCTCATCGCATTGGCGATCGTAGGTAAGTCACACATCGGAAACTTGTGTCGATAACAATTTGTGTGACAATTTAAAACAAGTTCTATATAATTAAATTTTGTTTTTAATACTTAATTTATCTTATAAATAATATCTTATAAAAGCATTATACATTATATTTCAATTTTTAATATTGCATGTATAAAACTATAAATTGCATATAAAATACATAATTGTGTAATTGCATTACTGTACAATATGCTTCACCATATTTCTATTGTACTTTTTTATCGATTTTATTATTTTTTATCGCATCTTTTTATTATTCCTATTGTACTTATACATTTATTAGCTCTACCCTATTGGTTTTAAATTTTATATAAAAATAGAAACAAAAATTATTGTACTTTCTCTTATGTCATAAAACATATAAAATTGAATATAGATATATTAATAAATATACAATTCGCAAGAATTTCTTTTTTAGATAAGTAACATGATAATCAAATGCAAATAATTCTGATTGATAATGAGGGTAATAACGTTTTGATACGCACTTACAATTAGTTTTACTATACGTTTACAGGTGCTTATGGCGATGAACCAGACAAGTTAGTAAATGGAATACCCGCGAATATAGAAGACTATCCGCATTGTGTCTCCATAAGGGTCGACAACACCCACTTTTGCGGCGGTAGCATAATTGACAAACAGCACATTCTAACTGCCGGGCATTGCGTAGCGCCTCTAATTCAGGACTCCCGTCTAAGGAAATCTGTGACCGTTGTTACTGGCACAACCTACCTCAATGAAGGTGGACAGAGTCATAAGGTGGAAAAACTGTGGTATCACGATGATTATAATCCTCGCGCCAGTAGAGGCAATTATGACATCGGTTTGATAAAGGTACAATCTTAAAATAAAGTAAGCAACCTTGAAATCAAAAAATACATATACATGTTATAATATATTAGCTTATAACGCATTTGTGATATGCATGTTTAGTATACTTTCCGATATATTAGTGACAAAAGTAATGATATACAGACGTCAAATAAATGAAGCACGCTTTAATAATTCTTCCTGTTTGGTTCATTAGTATAAATTACTTTTAGTTAGCTTCGCCCATTGAGTTTGGTCCAACACAACAGCCAATTAAGCTCCCAACGAAGATTATAGAAAAGGATGATGACGTCACGATTGCAGCCTGGGGTTCTAGAGGCTTCAGAAAACCTGTACATAACAACTTGCAGAAGTTGAACGCGAAAGCAATGCTTCCGGATACGTGCCAGGCTTATCACAAATTCTTAATGAACATTCACAAGGACGAGTTCTGTACCCTCATCACTTATGGAACTGGATTGTGCAATGTATGTAGCATGATAATATTTTATGTCATAGTTATATCTAGCTGTAATAGCATTCTCAAAGTAGAATTTTTATATCCCTCATTTTTCTTCTTATCATCTTAATAATTTATAACAATAATAACGCTAAATTATTGGAGAATTCTGCCATCTTAAATAATGATTTTTTATTCAGCATAACGCGTAAGATATTGTCAAACTCATATAAGGAACAGTACAATAATGGTCTCCATTTTTCTGTTGCAGGGTGACAGCGGTAGCGGACTGATTCGAAACAGCGACAGAACAATTATCGGTCTGGTGTCTGGTGGAAGACCGTGCGCCAGGGGTTATCCAGATGTATACACCAATGTTTATTCCTATCTTTCTTGGATCGAAGGAAAAATGAACTACTAACATTCTTCTTCATATATCCTATTCTTAATATATTTAATAAAGATCATTGAGCAAATATATCTTTTATTATATGTATATATTATTATTAAAGTACATTATTTGTGTAGCTCTTACTAAATTCTCAATATTATATGCGCGTGCAAAAAACAGCTGATACTTGAGTTTCTTTTTTACATGTTTATTTCGACAAAATAATAAATTATTAATTTATTATCAAGTTATTTGGTTAAATCTTTAATATCAATTAAATTTTGTTTTAATTAAATAATTAAATATAACCATTTATTAGAAGAAACAGAGTGGGCATCTTTCAGAGTTACTTCACTAATCAAATATGGGACAAAAATCGCTGTCCACGGATGTATATGTTAACACATGGCTATAAAACGGACACCTGTTTCGTACTTTAAGTTTTGTTTTCGAAGTTGAATGACACTTTAGTGATAAATCAATAATACGGCATAACAAGATCAGTTTAAAAATTTTCAAAACAAACATAATTAATGAATGAAAGAAATCGTATTTTTTCTTCCAAACAAATTGATTCTATATATAAGAAACAAACAAATTTTAAGAAAATAATATAGTTGGACATATGCAATATAAATTATTTCTTAAATTTGATTTTTTTTAAATAATTTAATTTCAATTATATTTTTTAGCAAATAAATCGTCTTATTACTTTTATTGCAAATATGTGTATTATATAGGTAATTACATTGTGTATACATAAATGTGTAAATCTTTCAGTCCGTTTTTTTACATATATTTTTCTAATAGATTTTTATAATATTTATCTTGCAAGTATCTTGCAAGTATATCATAAATTATAATTAATACCATTAATATATTATTAATATCTTAATTTGTGTATTTAACACTGATGACTGTTCTTCACTCAAATTCCAAAAATTAAATACTTCTATTCTATTTATCATTCATTTGTTTAGATGGTGACTCAAGGTTGAGATCTGTTAGTGACGACAGTGTCTCGTTTAACTTTCATTATGACGGTATCTGATGTCAATACATTTGTATACACATGTCTTTATTACGCTGTAAGACAAATTTTGATCGCACAAGTACGTTATTTCCTTGGTTAACTTACACATAAAATATAAATTATATAGTGCTAATGAAGATACTTGGTCTATTTAATACATGTATAGTCTAATACTCTAATATAATTTTGCATATGACTACTGTTGGTCAAGTGTTAAGTAACATTTTTTACAATAAATAAAAATATTTAAAGTAAAAATTTGAAATAAATTCAAATAAATAAAATATTCTTTTACACAAATAAAATGCATAAATTAGTAGCTAAAACGTGAAAAATATTATTAATTTTTAGATTATAATTCCAGGAATTGAAATTATTTAATCGCTAAACTGTGCATTGTATAAATTAATAATATATGTATATATAAAGCACATCAAACGTAGTTAATTAATTAAGTCATTAATTAAGTTAATTTTTCATACATTTTTTATAATATATTATATTTTTAGTTGTTAAGGACATGGTGATTATATATCGGTTTTGCTGGACATGGAGAAAAACAGAAATCTATAAAAATCAGATAAAAATCTAATTTTACTCATATCAAGAAGTAATTTATTTATATTTATATAATCCAGATTTAAATCTAAATATGATAAAGTTTATTATTATATGATACATGCATGTCTTATTTACTTGTGAAAAATTTGTCAAATACATGATGTACAATGTTGCTGCATTATTGTGATTTAAACCATACATTTCTTTCAATGCTATAGAGAGATTTCATCAAAGTAAAACCAATAATATTTTATTACTGTTAAAATATGTTATTATTAGATGTATGATAACTCGGATTATTTTTATAAAAATATGTAACATTTTATTCGCTTAACTTACAAATATCACTCATAATGCACGATTGCTCATGAATTGAATAAAGATATGAACATTTTAATATCGTTCTTAATTCAATACCGCATAACTGCGATTTCCACGATAATCTCGTTATAATGCAATAAAAATGGAATAATTAATATTATTCACAGCTGTGTACATATTTCGATACGTATATAAATTGTGCCATACGCATTGGCCAATACTGTGTTTCCCAAAGTTTGCGAGACACGGTGTAAAAGCAGACCTACGCAATGAAACAAATATCGTGTATCCTGATCGCACTGGCGACCATCGTGGGTAAGTAAAATATCAAAAACTTGATAACGTATTGTATGGCAATTTAATAAGCTCTATATAATTAAATTTGATTTTTTAACATTATAATTAATTTACCTTGTAAAAGCATTATACATTATATTTCATTTTCATATATAAAAACTATATAAATTATATAATTGCATAATTGCATACTGTACAACATGCTTAATCGTCACCATATTCTCATTGCATTTATCATATTGTGTTGTATATATTAAAATACTTTTGAAAAAAATTATTAATACATTGTGTGTGTATGAGAGGTGTTCGAAACTACTTTATTATACATTTGCAGCTGTTTATGGCGATGAACCAGAACAGTTAGTGAATGGAATACCAGCAAACATAGAGGACTATCCGCATTCCGTCTCCATAAGGGTCAACAACAACCACATTTGCGGCGGTAGCATAATTGATAAACAATACATTCTAACTGCCGCGCATTGCGTGGTGCCTCTAATTCGCGATTCCAAAAAAATGCAATCTACGACCGTTGTTGCTGGCTCGGCCTACCTTAATTCAGGTGGAAAGGCTTATAAAGTGCAAAGACTCTGGATCCATGAAAATTATAATCCCAACAGCCCTTCGGGTAGAGCCCCTTATGACATCGGTTTGATAAAGGTACAATTTTACAATATACTATTATATTATAATAAAAATAATACGTACTTTTTTAATCACACTTCTACAGTCCAGTTTATT
Source organism: Temnothorax longispinosus (assembly GCF_030848805.1). Classification (NCBI taxonomy): domain Eukaryota; kingdom Metazoa; phylum Arthropoda; class Insecta; order Hymenoptera; family Formicidae; genus Temnothorax; species Temnothorax longispinosus. The sequence continues at coordinate 4,307,891 of NC_092359.1, forward strand.
AATATAAAATATTTTTAGCTGACTTCACCCATTCAATTTGGACCAAAAGTACGGCAAATTGGGCTTCCAAGAAGGAATATAGCAGAGAATGACGGCGTTACGATTGCAGCATGGGGTGCTATGGGCCTCGGAAAACCCATACATAAAAACTTGCAGAAATTATACGCAAACGCCATGCTTCCGCAAGAATGCCAGCAATATCATGGAAACTCTATGCTCATTCATAACAACGAGTTCTGTACCCTCATCAGCTACGGAACTGGATTGTGCACTGTACGTAACATTACATTACATCTAACAGAATGCTTGAACGCATATCTGATTTTATTGTGTGTTGCACGTTTTTTATATTTATAATATTTTCCGTCTGTATACATAATACATTTTGCAATAACTCTTGTTCAATCACAACGCTATATACCGAACATTATTTGCATTACAATATTACATTCCTCGTATCTTGTATAGGATAATATTTGACATCATAATTAATTCATATTTAAAATAACATTAATTCTCAAAGTAGGATTCTTATATAATTATTTCTTTCTTTATCATCTTAACTGTTTATAGAAATAATAACGCTAAATTACCGGAGTTCTGCGGTCTTAAATAAATTGCCAATTTTGGATTTAACGTAACATGAAAGATATTATCAATCTCATTCATATAAGGGATACTAATCTTCATTTACAACAATAAATAATCTCCTTTTTTTTGTTATAGGGTGACAGCGGTAGCGGACTGCTTCGAAATAGCGACAGAACCATTGTCGGTCTGGTGTCTGGTGTAAGACCGTGCGCCATTGGTTATCCCGATGTATACACTAATGTCTACACCTTCCTTCCTTGGATCCAACAAAAAATGAGGCTCTAGTAACATCTTTTTTTATGTATTACGTATTCTTAATATTTAATAAAGATCATTGAGCAAATTTATAGTCATCATTTACATAAATCAATCATTTACATAAATCTAAATGTATAGTAGAAATCTTTTATTATATGTTATTATTAATGTACATATTGGTTTAGCTTACTAATGTGCGCGTGCAAAAAAATAGCTGAAAAATTATTTGAGTTCTTTTTTCATGCTTAATTTGACAGAATAATAAGTTATTAATTTATCAAGTTATTTAATTAATTGTTTAGTATCAACTAAATTATGTTAATTAATAAAAAAATTATTGAATTTAATATGCAAATTAATATAAAAGTTATTACGTAATACCAAAAGAAATCAAAAGTAATATGTTTGTTAATGATATCTAAAAATATTTGACGTACAGATTATTTAATTTTTTAATATCTTTTTGAAGTCATAGATTTATATAATCTCGACCATACCCCATTATGCCCCGCGGTCCCGTTATGCCCCGGGTTTCACTATTTATTTTTCAGATATTTTAATATCGTTGAAAGTACATTCACTTTATTACAACTCGGTTTACTACATTACTATTATTTGGTACGTTATTTTTTCTATAAGCATTTTTATTAGTCGCGGTAAGTTACAAAAAGAAAATCAGCTGCTTGTCTTGAATATACATAATAACGAATTAGCATGTAAAGATGTGAGTCTAACGTCAAAATTCTTTAAAGTTGCAAATACAAAAATCTCGGCTGTTTTATTCTTCTAAAACTTATATTAATTATTAAAAATATAAATAACGTTTACCACATTTTGCATCTAGAATATTTAATCCATGTGATATTCCAAACTATTATTATAAAAATAGATGTTATTGTTCTAAATAGTACATTAATATATCTTTAACGCCAAACGAAAAACGATGCGACAAAAGAATTTATTTCTTTTTTGATATTATGATAACTGTGTTATTTATTGCACTACTCTGTATGTATAAAACATTTGTTATTCTCGTAAATAACGATGTACAAAAATGTTAAAATGTTACCACTATTATGTCGTACTACATAAATCGAATCGAATACATTGTTGCCCCTTTTCCGCTTATTGATTCTCTCGCTTGACTCGCTTCGTGCTGCGAAAGTCAAACGCACGCATTAAGTATTATTCACTAATTCCGCTAATGTGTTTCGACACAGTGCATCAAGATTCATAAGTGTTTTAGTCTTATATTTCGCTCATTCAGAGGTAAACGTGTCATAGTGCATCGTAATCACTTACCCTTACTGGATAAGAAAAACCGTAGAACTGTGATATTACTTTTCTCTATCTAAATACTTCATCCCGCGAGCGAACAGGCATCCATAACATTATTAATCCGTGAGTTGCATGTGGTTATTATGAGTTCTATGTTACAAAGTTATCTGTATAGTAATGTTAACCACGTTTCCTTCAATCAGCAGATACACTCGCGTAATTTTAACTACAAAGATAATTGATGAAAGATACAAGCCATCGAATAACTGTTTCGCTTACATCCGCGCGCGACAACGCAACTGTCAAGTGTCAGTCCTGTCACTGTCGCGTTACCATAGGATACTGTACATACACAGGATACTATAGACACCGCGCGCATGGGTAGTCGGAGGGTTTTCGTGGTGGTGGGAGACGGTAGCACACCCCCATACGTAGAATGCGCATGTCTCGTCGTTGCCTGGACAGAAGAGAGGGATGATACGACAGGACAGCATTAAAGTCCAAGCGAGAAATTTGCTGCAAAAACTGTCGATAATTTTACGACGTACATTTCAGATGAACTCTATAAACTTGGGGTATAAAGAGAACAGGGACGCACGATAATTTCCTGAATTTAAAGAAGACCAGAAAAACTCAAAAGATTATTGAGCTTCAGCTAAGCTTATAATAAAGTCAGTTATAGAAAGTCACTTATAACAATAATTAAAAGTTCTGAAGATTGTTGTAATTAAAATAATTTTTCATTTAATATCTAAATAAATTTGTGTTACTCTGTTTGTTATAATAATAAATCAATTTGCATCATATACTTGATAAATTATGTAGTACCGATTCTCTATGTTATTAGATTTCTCTACTGTTATTATAATCACATAAATGTAAGCAACATTTACAGTTGCGGCCCTATCATCTGTCACAGCCTGTTAGTCGTTTCAGCCTACTCCATTATGAAACTATAGCATCTGGTAGTTGTAGCTGAAGTGTGAATCGACATTTGTAACATTCAGGGTTCTCTACACTCCGTAGAACGATCGCAAAGTTTGCAAACTTATATACGGAAGAAATTGCCACTCTTAAGATATATTCCTCTTCCGGAAAAACATTGCAACATATATTAGTCTCAACATGGATGTCATTGAGTTTGATAAAAACGCAGGTGCTTAGAATAATTATATTAAAAATAAATCGTAACTTATGCTTGTAAATATTAAAATTACTAGAAAGACTATCGACATTCTACATATTCTCTTAATTTAATAACTATCTACATATAAAAACTTATGTCAAAATACAATAATATATTTACAAAATCGATAAAAAAAATTTTTCAGAATATTATTGACAAAAGAGTTGATTGAAAAATAAGGTGAATCTGACTATAATAAAAAATTTTTTAATGACAAAATTTACAATAATTATTTGAAATTGTCACATTAATATTGCCGTTTAAATAATAATTATTTATATTTAATAAGTTTTACAAAATAATTTTAAAAGACTTAATTTAATAACGATTGTGTATAATTGAACTTTACTATACAATGTTTACTGTCAAATATTATAATTGCTATCATGCGTCACAACTAATGTACTACCAATAAAAATTAATCTTATTTGTCCAGATTTCGAATGGGCAACTCGACTAAATCGCATCATGTTGAACTCAATTGGAATTTGGCCGAGGGCTCACAAAAATGCCTACGATAAGTTCTTGTCGAACGTACGCGCAACATTCACCTTTATCGTTCTTGTTTTTATTGGCGCGATTCCATTAATACATTCCTTAGTGAGAACTTGGGGTGACCTGATGTCAATGATAGACAATCTACAATTCACTTTACCATTAATAACGACCATAATAAAAATCGTCGTCATATGGTGGAAGAAAACAGGTAGGACACATAAAGTGACGAATTTTATACATAAAACTCATTACATTAAATCTTCTTTTAAGTGCTTAAATTTTGAATTATCGCAATAATATACTCATATCATAGTTTAAAATTGTAATATTACTCTTAAAGGAACACTGTGTGCAAGAAATTATTAATTTAAAAAACAGCTGTGTGTGTGTGTGTGTGTGTGTGTGTGAGAGAGAGAGAGAGAGAGAGAGAGAGAGAGAGAGAGAGAGAGAGAGAACTTAATGAGAACTGCCTACACATTTAATATATTAGATTAATTTTATATTTTTTCTGTTTTTCTGTGACTTTTTTACTTTTAATTTCATACATCGTCCAATATACCACGATTTTTCATTTTAAAGATCTTTCAATGGTCATAAATATGATTGCTGAGGATTGGATAAAAATCAAAACCGGTAAAGAACGGTGCATTATGATAAAGCAGGCCCAAAACGCCCGAATTCTCTCAATAATTGGTTACTGCTGTATGTTCGTGGGAGCTGGTACACTCGCGATTCTACCTTGCTTTGGAAAGTCTGTGAGATATATAACAAATATCACTGATCCAGATAAAATCTTACCTTTACAAACCCACTATATCTACGATAAAAATCAAAGTCCGTATTTTGAGTTCACATTCGCCGTACAGACTCTCATACTCTTTATGTGTATTGCGTCATATGGCGGTGTGGATAACTTGTTCGAATTACTGATATTTCATTTGTGTGGGCAACTGGAGAATCTTAAAGAAAAGCTGATTAATATAAAACAATTTAAGAACTATAATGAAGGCGTGACCTTCGTTGTAAAGGAGCACATACGGCTAATCAAGTTCCGTAGAAATTTCAATATCCCAACATTTGAAATTACCAAATAAATATCTTTCGACATTTATATATTTCTTAAATAATTATTATTACGTAAAATATTTCTCACAAAAAAATTAAATATTAAAAATGTACTGCTTAAAAAGTCTACAATTACACGACCAAAATTCGGAATAAATGTAAATTATTTTTAAAAATCGTGTAATCGTACACAGATATCACTAATAGATAAAATTCTTTTTAAAGGTGTTTTCGTATTATCGAAAATACATTCACTTTACTATTACTCGGACTACTAATCTATTTCGCCATATTGTTCTGTTTGTACGGATTTTTAATCGTCGCAGTAAGTTTTCAAAAACTTCTTAATTCTTCTATTTTAAATAAAATAGAAACGAAAAATAAAACTTAAGTAAAAAATATATATTAATATGGCTAGAAAAAGATTTTTATATAAAATAAATGTACTTTTTTAGAAATCGTATTAAAAAATCAATGTTATTTGTTTTTTGCAGTAACATATATAGTAATTAATAATATAGGAATTTTGTGTAATACTGCTTAACTAATTTTTTAGATACTTACAGAAGGAAAAAAAATGTCAATGATGCGTTTTATATACCTCATAGCTGTAGTGATAAATCTTTGTGGGCACATGTGTCTGTTTTGTGCGGTGGGTGAGATTTTGGTAGCAAAAGTAAGTATAAGTATACTAGGAACACATAGTATATAAACATAGAAAAGTATTTTATATAATGTCACCTATAAAGTGCGAAGCTATGTACCATGCAGCTTATGAGCACGAATGGTACAAACTGAAGCCAAAAAAAGCAAAGATTTTGCTTCTAATAATGATTCGAACTAACAAGCCTCTTTATATTACGGCTGGGAAAATGTTTCCTATAACAATGTCGACGTTTTGTAACGTGAGTGATCTATCTATTTTATCATACCAATTAATGGTTATTATACTAAATGTTTTATCTTTTTAATTTCTTTTTAATAAGACATTAATTCTAAAAATATCTTATTATTAAAGAAATAATTAATTCATTATAATAAAAAAATGATCATAAATTGCAATGAATTATAAATTACACTGACATAAGTTTATATTTTTCTTGTAGTAATAATAACATATAGCGTTCGTATTGTGTCTATTCTTATATTGACAATATAACGTCTTAATATTTATCGTATGTGTTTTATGCATTACAGTTGATAAAAACATCAGCCGGTTACATATCGTTTCTATTCGCTATGCAAGGTTAAAAAAATCAATCATTTTCATCTTTATATTTAACCAACAACAAAAAAGATGTAAGAAAAATAACAACATTATTTTAAACATATGTACATATATTTAACATAATATTATTGTAAGAGTATTCGGAATTAAAATTTATTTCAATTTATGGTGTATTCGGAATGCCTGAGTATAAAACTATACAGGGTATACTTTATACTACATTTATATTTAGTAATCTCAATAACAACACAAACTTATGCACATGCAAACCATATATCGATTTCGACTCGAGAACAATTAGACAAAGCATCTGCGACTAATATAAATGTCGTTCCGTGGGAAGGATTAGCGAAATCTAAGCGGACATAGGTATAAGCGGATCCATGGTTTTCCTGGGGGTATCCATCAAGTGTTTCCTTAAACTAGCGGCATATTAAGTTAACATGACATTCCTAGTTGACAGTGTCACATTTACTTACGTATGTTTCTATGGCTTTGTCCATTCCACCACCAAAAGTAGCTACAAGCTATTGCTTCCATTTTAATTATCCCTGGATGAGCATTATTGTGTAACATCTGTAGTACTGATTCTTTAGCATTTAGCACATTCTGGTATTGCAACACGCGATCCGGATCCCCATAAAACACAACCCTTGTGCGCAGATAACTTTGTTTGACGTATTATAAAAAAAAAGGTGCGAAACAATCTTCTTGTCATGCCGTCGAAAAATCTTGAAGCAATCATCGACGTACTCTGGATAGATGATGTACTGGATCGACTCGTGTATATTTTTCTATGTCGTTGTGTTTAATAGTATGTTCTACATTGATTTCAATTTTTATTTCTCCTAAAGGTGAAATACTGAATTCCGGCGTTTCCATGGGCAATCGACTTAATGCATTTACGTTTACCTTTCTTCCTTACCGATATTCGAATCTATATGTGTAAGGTGCTAAGGTTTTTATGATAAAATATGCGCAGAGTGTGCGTGTTATTACTATATTCGGGAGCGCTGTTACGACTATAGGAATCAGTTTAATCATATTTCTAACTTTCTTCGGAACATCATTGAGATATATGACAAATATTACGGATCCGGTTAAGATCTTGCCTTTATAGAAGGCGACTACTAGCTTCTATGATAAATTAAAATCCGTACTACGAGTTCACGTTCGCCGCGCAAGTCGTTCTGCTCGTAATGGCTGCTATACATCTTATAGCGGTGTAGACGCGTTGTACTCTGAATTCCCAGTATTTTTAAAATTGTGTTATAAGATCATTTTTATATACGCACAAAAGTTACAAAATAAATAAATATATATGTTAATAAAAATATTTAAAAAATATTTACACATACACATTCATACGTATTTTATATTTTCTTAACAATAACAACATTACTTTATACATTTTATAATATATGAAAGTGTCATTTGACATGTATATTTTACAAATGTTATATATTTTTTATAAATTTTAGTTAATAAAAACATCGGGCGGATATATATCAGTTCTATTCGGCAGACAACGTTCATAAAATTAGAAAATTTAATTTCAGAACTGTCTATCTCTGTATTTCATATACTCTACACGTGTTATGTGTTATATGTATAATTAATAAAACATTACATATTTAAAATAAAGAAATATATAAAGATAATACGAAATAGTGGATTGAATATTAACATTATACCAGAAGTAGAGATATATTAAATTAATTTTAACGAAAATTTCTATTTATCTAATCCCTTATTTAAATAAAAATAATCTAACAATTTTGCGAATCATTCTTTGCGAAAATAGTAAATGTCTTATACATATAAATTAGTACAATAAACACATATATATCGCCAGCAATACGTTTATTTTTCACGTCAAAATGTTATGTGGTTATAAAAAAAATCCGCCAGCACAATGAAATTTATCAATTGCTTACATCAGGTCTGACGACAGAGCTAGAAATGTATAGGATAGAACGCGTTTCCTTCTTGCGCCAATTATATACATTAGAGAGATATGACAACGCATGCATTAAATATTATTCACTAATTCCGCTAATGTGTTTCGACACTGTGCATCAAGATTCATCAGTGTTTTAGTCTTATATTTCGCTCATTCAGAGGTATACGTGTCATAGTGCATCGTAATCACTTACCCTTACTAGATAAGAAAAACCGTAAAACTTTTCTCTATCTAAATACTTCATCCCGCGAGCGAACAAGCATCCGTAACATTATTAATCCGTGAGTAGCATGTGGTTAATATGAGTTCTATGTTACAAAGTTATCTGTATAGTAATGTTAACCACGTTTCCTTCAATCAGCAGATACACTCGCGTAATTTTAACTACAAAGATAATTGAAGAAAGATACAAGCCATCGAATAACTGTTTCGCTTACATCCGCGCGCGACAACGCAACTGTCAAGTGTCAGTCCTGTCACTGTCGCGTTACCATAGGATACTGTACATACACAGGATACTATAGACACCGCGCGCATGGGTAGTCGGAGGGTTTTCGTGGTGGTGGACATCCCCATACGTAGAATGCGCATGTCTCGTCGTTGCCTGGACAGAAGAGAGGGATAATACGACAGGATAGCATTAAAGTCCAAGCGAGAAATTTGCTGCAAAAAACTGTCGATAATTTTACGACGTAGGTACATTTCAGATGAACTCTATAAACTTGGGGTATAAAGAGAACAGGGACGCACGATAATTTCCTGAATTTAAAGAAGACCAGAAAAACTCAAAAGATTATTCAGCTTCAGCTAAGCTTATAATAAGATCATTGCAGTTATAGAAAGTCACTTATAACAATAATTAAAAGTTCTGAAGATTGTTGTAATTAAAATAATTTTTCATTTAATAACTAAATAAATTTGTGTTACTCTGTTTGTTATAATAATAAATCAATTTACATCATATACTTGATACATGATGTAGTACCGATTCTCTATGTTATTAGATTTCTCTACTGTTATTATAATCACATAAATGTAAGCAATATTTACAGTTGCGGCCCTATCATCTGTCATAGCCTGTTAGTCGTTTCAGCCTACTCCATTATAAAACTATAGCATCTGGTAGTTGTCGCTGAAGTGTGAATCGACATTTATAACATTCAGGATTCTCTACACTCCGTACAACGATCGCAAAGTTTGCAAACTTATATACGGAAGAAATTGCCACTCCTAAAATATATTTCTCTCGCGGAAAAACATTGCAACATATATTAGTCTCAACATGGATGTCATTGAGCCTGACAGAAACGCAGGTGCTTGGAATAATTATATTAAAAATAAATCGTAACTTATTATGTTTGTAAATATTAAAATTATTAGACAGTCTATCGACATTCTATATATTCTCTTAATTTAATAACTATCTACATATAAAAACTTATGTCAAAATACAATAATATATTTACGAAATCAATAAGAAAAATTTTTCAGAATATTATTGACAAAAGAGTTGATTGAACAACTGAAATATAAGGTCAATCTGACTATAATAAAAAAAAAATTAATGATAAAATTTACAATAAGTATCTGAAATTGTCACATTAATATTGCCGTTTAAATAATAATTATTCATTTAATTTAAGTTTTACAAAATAATTTTAAAAGGCTTAATTTAATAACGATTGTGTATAATTAAACTTTACTACAATGTTTACTGTCAAATATTATAATTGTTATCATGCGTCACAACTAATGTACTACCAATAAAAATTGATCTTATTTGTCTAGATTTCGAATGGGCAACTCGACTAAATCGCATCATGTTGAACTCAATTGGAATTTGGCCGAGGGCTCACAAAAATGCCTACGATAAGTTCTTGTCGAACGTACGCGCAACATTCACCTTTATCGTTCTTGTTTTTATTGGGGCGATTCCATTAATACATTCCTTAGTGAGAACTTGGGGTGACCTGATGTCAATGATAGACAATCTACAACTCACTTTACCATTAATAACGACCATAATAAAAATCGTCGTCATATGGTGGAAGAAAACAGGTAGGACACATAAAGTGACGAATTTTATACATAAAACTCATTACATTAAATCTTCTTTTAAGTGTTTAAATTTTGAATTATCGCAATAATATACTCATATCATAGTTTAAAATTGTAATATTACTCTTAAAGAAATACTGTGTGCAAAAAATTATTAATTTAAAAAATTACTGAGAGAGAGAGAGAAAGAACTTAATGAGAACTGCTTACACATTTAATATATTAGATTTATTTTATATGTCTTCTGTTTTTCTGTGACTTTTTTACTTTTAATTTCATACATTATCCAATATAACACGATTTTTTATTTTAAAGATCTTTTAATGGTCATAAATATGATTGCTGAGGATTGGATAAAAATCAAAACCGGTAAAGAACGGTGCATTATGATAAAGCAGGCCCAAAATGCCCGAATTCTTACAATAATTGGTTACTGCTGTATGTTTGTTGGAGTTGGTACACTCGTGATCCTACCTTGCTTTGGAAAGTCTGTGAGATATATAACAAATATCACCGATCCAGATAAGATCTTACCTTTACAAACCCACTATATCTACGATAAAAATCAAAGTCCGTATTTTGAGTTCACATTCGCCATACAGACTCTCACACTCTTTATGTGTATTGCGTCCTATGGCGGTGTGGATAACTTGTTCGAATTACTGATATTTCATTTGTGTGGGCAACTGGAGAATCTTAAAGAAAAGCTGATTAATATAAAACAATTTAAGAACTATAATGAAGGCGTGACTTTCGTTGTAAAGGAGCACATACGGCTAATCAAGTTCCGTAGAAATTTCAATATCCCAACATTTGAAATTACCAAATAAATATCTTTCGACATTTATATATTTTTTAAGACAATTATTATCACGTAAAATATTTCTCACAAAAAAATAAATATTAAAAGTTTATGACGTAAAAAGTCTACAATTACACGACCAAAGTTCGGAAGAAATGTAAATTATTATTAAAAATCGTGTAATCGTACACAGAATCACTAATAGATAAAATTCTTTTTAAAGATGTTTTCGTATTATCGAAAATACATTTACTTTACTATTACTCGGACTACTAATATATTTCGCAATATTGTTCTGTTTGTACGGATTTCTAATCGTCGCAGTAAGTTTTCAAAAACTTCTCATTCTTTTATTTGAAATAAAATTGAAACTAAAAATAAACTTGTAATAAATATGTTGTTAAGTCAAAAATATATATTGATATGACCAGAAAAAGATTTTTATATAAAATAAATGTACTTTTTTAGAAATCGTATTAAAAAATCAATGTTATTTGTTTTTTGCAGTAACATATAATTAATAATACAGGAATTTGTAATGCTGCTTAACTAATTTTTTAGATACTTACAGAAGGAAAAAAGATGTCAATGATGCGCTTTATATACCTCATATCTGTTGCGATAAATCTTTGTGGGCACATGTGTCTGTTTTGTGCGGTGGGTGAAATTTTGGTAGCAAAAGTAAGTATAAGTATACTAGGAACACATAGTATATATAAACATAAAAAAGTATTTTATATAATGTCACCTATGAAGTGCGAAGCTATATACCATGCAGCTTATGAGCACGAATGGTACAAACTGAAGCCAAAAAAAGCAAAGATTTTGCTTCTAATAATGATTCGAGCTAACAAGCCTCTTTATATTACGGCTGGGAAAATGTTTCCTATGACAATGTCGACGTTTTGTAACGTGAGTGATTTATCTTTTATCATACTAATTAATGGTTATTATACTAAATCTTATTATTAAATAAATAATTAATTCATTATAATAAAAAAGGGATCATAAATTGCAATAAATTATAAATTGTACTGACATAGGTTTATATTTTTCTTGTAGTAAGAATAACATATGGCGTTCGTATTGCGTCTATTCTTATATTGACAATTTAACGTCTTAATATTTATTATATATGTTTTATGCGTTACAGTTGATAAAAACATCAGCCGGTTACATATCGTTTCTATTCGCCATGCAAGGTTAAAAATCAATCATTTTTATCTTTATATCTAACCAACAGAAGAAAGATGTAAGAAAAATAATAACATTATTTTAAACATATGTACATATATTTAACATAATATTATTGTGAGAATATTCGGAATTAAAATTTATTTCAATTTATGGTGTATTCGAGATGCCTGAGTATAAAACTATACAGGGTATACTGTATACTACATTTATTCAGTAATCTCAAAAACAACACAAACTTGTGCACATGTAAGGCATATACCGATTCCAACTCGAGAACAATTAGACAAAGCATCTACGACTAATATAAATGTCGTTCCGTGGGAAGGACGAGCGAAATCTAAGCGGACATATAAGCGGATTCATTGGTTTTCCTGGGGGTATCCATCAAGTGTTTCCTTAAACTAGCGGCATGTTATTCCTAGTTAACATGACATTCCTAGTTGACAGTATGACATTTACTTACATATGTTTCTATGGCTTTGTCCATTCCACCACCAAAAGTAGCTACAAGTTGTCGCTTCCATTTTAATTATCTCTGGATGAGCATTATTGTGTAACATCTGTAGTACTGATTCTTTAGCATTTAGCACATTCTGGTGTTACAACACGCGATCCCCATAAAACACAACCCTTATACGCAGATAACTTTGTTTGACGTATTATTAAAAAAAAGGTGCGAAACGATCTTCTTGTCATTCCGCTGGAAAATCTTGAAGCAATCATCGACGTACTCTAGATAGATAAATGTACTGGATCGACTCGTGTACATTTTCCTATGTCCTTGTGTTTAATAGTAATAATAGTATATTCTGCATTGATTTCAATTTTTATTTCTCCTGAAGGTAAAATACTGAATTCCAGCGTTTCCATGAGCAATCGACTTAATGCATTTGCGTTTACCTGTCTTCTTCCTTACCGATATTCGAGTTTATAAGTACTTTATTTTATAACATTGCCTCACATTATTGAAATGCTAAAAATGGAACGGCAGTTAAGAGTTACTGCTGAGTAATTATTTAATATCAATTAAAAATTATTTTAATAACAATAATTAAATTTAATGTAGTTTAGTATATAAGTTATTACGTAATATCAAAAAGTAAAGAAATAAAAAATATATGTGTATTAATGATATAATATCTAAAAATATTTTACATATAGATTATTTAATTTGTCAAAATCTTTTAAAATCGCAGATATATTTTTCTAAATTTAAATCAAAATTTTAAAAATTATTGAAGCTAACAATAAGTCAAAAGCTGTCAAAAAGGTTACAAAAAGCATAAATAAATATATGGTGCGCTAGTAATATTACTTTACAACATTATATCTCATTACACGTTGCTTTGATAAAAAATAGTTTGATAAGTACATTGACAAGAAAATTATTACAAAAAATGCGGAAAATAGTTTCTTTATTAATAAAATAAAATACGCATAACAATGATACCTTTTTTACAATTTTCTAAAAACAATTATACTTACGTCTTGCTGTATTTTTTGCATTTACGATATTTTATTGCGTTCAAAATATGTATATTATAAAATATATGAAACATGGTATCAATCTCTTTCTTCTAAGTATGTAAGGATAATCAATATTGCACTCATCACCGTTCCACGTAAGACACTAACGTTATAGCCTCTGTCGAGTGTGAGAGGTACAACCTTAGAATGGCAGGTATAACCCCAGAATGCGCATGCTTCAGTGTTGCTTGAAATACAGAGAAGGGATATGAGAGAAGAATAATATTAAAATTCTAGATCCTACTTGCGTGAAAACTTTTGCAGCCATGCCTCTTGCGTGCCGCCTGTAACATCATGTATTACGCACAACTTCATAAACTTCAGATGCATGAAGATCAGGGACGGCATACTCCGATTTTCGAAACCAAAAAAAAAAGATAAGAAACGAAGAACTTTCAAATGGCCGTATTCAAAGCAAGATTATTTATACTCGCTACAAATGCTCACAATTGTCACAGTCATAGAAAAGTAATGTCATAAAAAAATTTTTAATACGACTATAGTCAAAATTGACATCTTTTCTTGTTATTACACTGAGGGAAAAATTTTGTTGAATCAACAAAACAATTTTGCTTGGCAACATACAATCTTCCGGTTTTATTAAATAAACAAAATTTTTTTTGAAAAAAATAATTATTTTTCTCAGTGTAGCTGATCCAATTTATTATGGTATTCTACGTGTGCAGTATCAATATAATAGATTAATTTACGCATTGTTGAGTTTATATCAGTTTAACTACTTTTCGACGAAATTACATTCAGCTGGTAATTACAACATATGTATATAAAGTTTATAGCTGCGGCCCTGTCACACATCGCTTCGCGTTCATTCATTCTCTCTCCATTTTCACTTTTTGTGTGAGATCGTTGCACCTGACGATTACAACAATCGTGCAAAAGTTGACACTTGCAATATTTATGATTCCCTACGTTCCCTACACATTATAAAAACACGCTCAGAATTCGCCTTGACATACAACAGTCAGCGCATTTATTGAGACTATTGGGTACACTTCTCCCACGGAAGAGAATACGTTAGTCTTAACGTTGATGTACACTTCCGAGCATGTATAGTGCCGAGTTAATGGGATATGCAGGTGCTTACAACTATCATTTTTCGTACATTAGACTAAAACAGTGGCACACAACTAAAACGACTGTATATAATTTATTAAAACATCAATCGCACGTTGATCGCATTGAATATATGTTCTCTTGCACATTTGGCTTAAATAAACATCTTATGCTACAGACGAGATACATTCTATAAGTGTTGCGCCTCTTAACACATTGACTACCACTGTAACTCTTACTATCATAATTCGTTGAACTGTTTGTAAAAAATTAATGTCTTCTATATTCAATTTTATATGACATAAACAGCTACGATAACAATATAAAATAAAAAAGGCATTATTGAACACAGTGCCTATAAGAATATAATCTTATTTGACCATATATAATATTTTATCATTATATGCTTATATATAATAATAAAAATTCTATTCGCAAGATATTTAAAACTCGCAGGGCAGACAAGGTGTTATATTGTTTTGCACGCATATAGCGCAAAAGATTGAAGATTAAGTCATATCCATCATCATCAGTCGTACATTAAAATGATCTATTCCTAGGTAGATTTCGAATGGGCAACTAAACTGAATCGTCTTATGCTAAATATTGTTGGCATATGGCCGAATATTCATGGAAATATTTCTGACAGATTTTTATCGAACTTGCGCGCGATCTTCACTCTGCTCCTAATGGTTTTCATTGGCATCATTCCCGCAATGCTTTCGCTGGTAAGAACCTGGGGTGACATGATCGCAACGATAGACAACTTGCAGTTCACCTTACCACTGATGACAGGGATAATGAAACTGGTGATCATATGGCGGAAGAAATCCGGTAATGTCAAACAACTCATTATCAGTTCAAACAAATTAATCAGTAGCACTAATCTCGACAAAACATATTAAATACAAAACATTGCTTAACGAATCTAATTATAGATAACTCAAAATAGATCAGTCTGTTGACAATTTCCCGTTACACAAAGTATCTCTGTAAATGTGTCGACATTTTTCATAAATATGTAAATCTTATGTAAAAAATGAAGGATGGGTAAAATGGGCCGATTTGCCCTCGAAGTGTAACGAAAGTTATGCATATACCTAATTTTATGTTTTTTGGGGTCGCTAAAGACGATGGTAGCATTTATAGTTATAGTAACGTATATAGTTAAATAATTAGAACAAAATCATCATTTCGACTTTCTTAAAGCGATTTTTGACAACTTTCCCATGGGTTTGGACGAATACAAATACTACCATCGTCTTCAGCGACTCCAAAAACATAAGATTACACTCATATATGTAACTTCTGTTACACTTTGGAGGAAAAAATGGGCCCATTTTAACTATTGTCCTTTCTATATAGCTAATCTACATATAGCATATTTATCAAAAGTTATTTCGACAATTTTAATAAGACTATCAAAATGTATGTTGTACCATAATGAAAAAAATCGCCATTATTAATTTTTCGCTTTCGTTAAAAATCCGCATTTAAAATAGATTTTAAACTAGAAATTATTTCTACTTTAATTTTGAACACTCGTTTTAATACAATCTTGTTTTGTTAAAGATCTTACATTGGTGTTAAATATGATTGCCGATGATTGGTTAAAAGCCAAAACCGACGAAGAGCTGCATGTTATGATAAAACATACGCAGTATGCGCGTGTTATTATTATATTCGGATACATCTCTATGACTATAGGATGCAGTTTACTTGTATTTCCACCTTTTTTCGGAACATCGTTGAGATATATGACAAATATTACGAATCCAGTTAAGATCTTGCCTTTGCATGGCGACTACTTCTATGATGAAAATCATAGTCCGTACTACGAGCTTACGTTCGCCGCGCAAGCCCTTCTGATCCTAATGGGTTTTGCATCTTACAACGGCATAGATAACTTACTTGGATTACTGGTATTTCACTTGTGTAGCCAAATGGAGAATCTCAAAGAACGATTCATCAATGTGAGACAATTTAAGAACTTCAACGACGGTCTGGCTTTCATCGTCAAGGATCATATACGATTAATCAAGTTTCGTATTAATTTAATATTTTACACATATTATGAAATATATAATATTTATTTAATAAAATCTTATATATTTCATATATATATATATATATATATATATATATATATATATATATATACATAAAACTTAAGAAATTATTAAACAGTATTCTTTTTTTTTAGGTATTTCAATATCGTTGAAAGTACATTCACTTTCTTATTACTCGGTTTACTATTATATTTTGGTACATCATTTTGTTTATACGGATTTTTAATCGTTACGGTAAGTTACAGAAAAAAAATATAATCTGCTTATCTCAAGTACATTGCAATAATAAATTAGCATGTGAAGATGTGAGTCTATTGCCAAAATTCCTCAAAGCTGCAAATGCAAAATATGTCGGCTATTTCATTCGTCTAAGAATTGTATTAATTATTAGAAATAAAATAACGTTTACCGTACCTAGAATACTTAATCTATATAATATTTCAAACTGTTATGATAAATATAGATACTGTTGTTCTAAATAGTACATCTTTAGTATATCTTTAATGCCATGTAAAAACCGATACAATAAAATAATTAATTCCCTACATTTATGATATTATTTGTTAAAATAGCTTGCATTATTTATGATCGTACTTCTTTATTGATTATTTAGATACTGACAGAAGGACACGAGATGTCGATAATGCGTTTCATCTATTTAATAGCTGCAGTGTCAGTTATTTCCGGCTACACATGTCTCTATTGTGCAGTAGGTGAAATTCTAGTAGCAGAAGTAAGTATTACCATCATCATCATCATTATCATATCTAACGAGAATAATTATATCTCTGTATTATTTATATAGTGCGAAGGAATGTATCATGCGGCGTATGATTACGAATGGTACATGCTGGAGCCGGAAGAAGCAAAATCTTTGATTATATTAATGATTCGAGCCGAGAAATCCTTCCGTATTACAGTTGGGAAAATGTTTCCTATGACACTGTCGACGTTTTGCAATGTAAATTACTCATTCATTATTATTTAATTATATATACTCCAGTGGCGATAACCAAGCTGGATATGGCAACATTCATATGTGGCCTAACAGAGTGCATGAGAAATAATTCTGATTTACCTTTTTTGACATCGCTGAAGCGATGCCGAAATATCTGTATATTTTTATAAACTTTTCATTTATTTAATTTATTTAATTAAATATAGTTATTATGATTACTCACACGCACTAACCGCGATGTACTCTCAATGCTCAGTATTTTTAAAATTGTGTTGTAAGATCAATTATATATAAGTACACACACACACACACACACACACACACACACACACACACACACACACACACACACACACACACATATTAAATAATAAATATATTGTTAATGGGAATATTTAAAAAATATTTATACATACACATTCATACGTATTTTATATTTTTTTAACAATAACAACATTACTTTATATATTTTATAATATATGAAAGTGTCATTTTACATGTATATTTTATAAAGATATATTTTTTATAAATTTCAGTTAATGAAAACATCGGGAGGATATATATCAGTTTTATTCGCCAGACAACGTTCATAAAATTAGAAAACTTAATTTCAGAACTGTCTATGTATTTCATATACTCTACACGTGTTATATGTATATTTAATAAAACATTACATATTTAAAATATAGAAATATATAAAAATAATACGAAACATTAGATTGAATATTAACATTATACCAGAAGTAGAGATATATTAAATTAATCTTATCGAAACTTTCTATTTATCTAATCCCTTATTTAAATAAAAATAGTCTAACAACTTCGTGAATCATTGTTTGCAAGAATATAGTAAATGCTTTATACATATAAATTAGTACAATAAACGCATATATATCGCCAGCGATACGTTTATTTTTCACGTCAAATTGTTCTGTGGTTATAAAAAAAATCCGCCACCAATGGAATTTATCAATTGCTTACATCAGGTCTGGCGACAGAGCTACAAATGTAGGATAGAACGCGTTTCCTTCTTGCGCCAATTATATACATTAGAGGGATATAACAACGCACGTATTAAGTTATTAAGTATTATTAACTAATTCCGCTAATGTGTTTCGACACTGTGCAACAAGATTCACTATAGTGTTTCAGCCTTTTATGTCGCTTATAATTCAAAGCTGTAAGGTTAAAATAGAAACTATTCTAGACACATTTCACACTTTGCAATTCTCAACAGCTTTAGGTTACATATATACATATATAGAACTTTTCGAATTTCTCAGATAAATAATTAATAAAACATTACAAAATCATAACATGCGAGAAACGATATCCTCACATTTTTCAAAAACTGTAAATTACAAAGAACGTAACTGCTCGTAAACTTACAATTAGTAACACAATGCGAAAGAAAGGATACTCAATATTGCACCCATTACTGAACTTCGCGCACGATGTACTCATCGCCGATCCACGTAAGATACTAATGTTATTGTCCCTGTCGAGGGTGGGAGGTACCCCCCAGAATGGCAGGTAATACAACCCCAGAATGCGCATGCTTTAACGTTGCGTGAAATACAGAGAAGGGACATGAGAGAAGAACGATATTAAAATTATAGATCCTATACTTGCGTGAAAACTTTTACAGCCATGCCTCTTGCGTGACGTCTCTAACATTATGTATTGCGCACAACTTCATAAACTTCAGATGTATAAAAGTCAGGGACGGCGTACTCTCATTTTCGAAACCAAAAAAAAAAGAAACAAAAAACTTTCAGAAAACCGTATTCAAAACAAGATTATATATAGTCGCTACAAATACTCATAATTGTCACAATGATAGAAAAGTAATGTCATTAAAAATTTTTTAATATTGCTATAGTCAAAATTGACATCTCTTCTTGTTGTTAGCCGATCCAATTTATTAAGGCGTACTATGTGTGCTGTATCAATACATTAATTTGCGCATTGTTGAGTTTATATCAGTTTGAATACTTTTCGACGAAATTACATTCAGCTGATGACTACAAATGTATATAAAGTTTATAGCTGCGGCCCTGTCACACATCGCTTCGCGTTTTTCATTCATCTCTCTCTCTCTCTCTCTCTCTCTCTCTCTCCATATTCACTTTTTGTGTGAGAGCGTTGCACCTGACGATTACAATGATCGTGCAAGAATCGGCAATTGCAATATTTACGACTCTCTGCACATTATAAAAACGCGCTCAGAATTCGCGAAACTTGATACACAACAGTCAGCGCACTTATTAAGACTATAGGGTACACTTCTCCCACGGAAGAGAATACGTTAGTCTTAACGTTGCTGTACACTTCCGAGCATGTATAGCGCCGAGTTAATGGGATATGCAGGTTCTTACAACTATCATTTTTCGTACATTAGACTAAAACAGTGGCACACAACTAAAACAACTGTATATTTATTAAAACATCACTCGCACGTTGATCGCATTGAATATTTGTTCTCTTGGACATTTTGCTCAAATAAACTTCTTATTACGCTGCCAACGAGATACATTATTGTATAAGTGCTACACCTCTTAACATATTGACTGCCATTGAAACTGTTACTATCAAAACTTTTTGAACCGTTTGTAAAAAATTAATGTCTTCTAATATTCAATTTTATATGACGTAAACAGCTAGGATAACAATATAAAATGAAAAAGGCATTATTCAACACAGTGCCTATAAGAATATAATCTTATTTGACCATATATAATATTTTATCATTATATGCTTATATATAATAATAAAAATTCTATTCGTAAGATATATAAAACTCGCAGGGCAGACAAGGTGTTATATTTTTTTGCACGCATATAGCATAAGACTGAAGATCAAGTCATATCCATCATCATCAGTCGTATATTGAAATAATCTATTCTTATGTAGATTTCGAATGGGCAACTAAACTGAATCGTCTTACGCTAAATATTGTTGGCTTATGGCCGAATATTCGTGGAAATATTTCTGACAGATTCTTATCGAACTTACGCGCAATCTTCACTCTGCTCCTAATTGTCTTCATTGGCATCATTCCCGCAATGCTTTCGCTGGTAAGAACGTGGGGTGACATGCTCGCAACGATAGACAACTTGCAGTTCTCCTTACCATTGGTGATAGGGTTAATGAAACTTGTGATCATATGGCGGAAGAAATCCGGTAATTTCAAACAACTCATTATCAGTTCAAAAAATTAATCAGTAGCACTAATCTCGATAAAACATATTAAATACAAAACATTGCTTAACGAATATAATTATAGATAACTCAAAATAGATCAATCTATTGACAATTTCACGTCACACAAAATATATCTGTAAATCTATCGACATTTTTCATAAATATGTAAATCTTATGTAAGAAATAAAGTATGGGTAAAATGGTCCGATCTTTGCCCCCGAAGTGTAACGAAAGTTATGCGTATAATTTTATATTTTTGAGGTCGCTGAAGGCGATGGTAGCATTTATAGTTATAGTAACGTATAGTTAAATAATTAGAACAAAATCGTAACTAATTTCGACCTTCTTAAAGCGATTTTTGACAACTTTCCTATGAGTTTAGACGAATACAAATACTACCATCGTCTTCAGCGACTCCAAAAACGTAAGATATTACCCATATAGCTTCTGTTACACTTCGGAGAGAAAAATGGGCCCATTTTAACTATCGTCCTTTCTATATAGCTAATCTACATGTATATTTATTATCAAGAGTTATTTCGACGATTTTAATAAGACTACCAAAATATATGTTGTACCATAATGAAAAAAATCGCCATTATTAATTTTTCGCTTTTGTTAAAAATCCGCATTTAAAATAGATTTTATAAACTAGAAATTATTTCTACTTTAATTTTGAACACTCGTTAATACAATCTTGTTTTGTTAAAGATCTTACATTGGTTTTAAATATGATTACCGATGATTGGTTAAAAGCCAAAACCGACGAAGAGCTGCATGTTATGATAAAACATACGCAGAATGCGCGTGTTATTATTATATTCGGATACATCTTTATGACTGTAGGAATCAGTTTACTTGTATTTCCACCTTTCTTCGGAACATCGTTGAGATATATGACAAATATTACGAATCCGGTTAAGATCTTGCCTTTGCATGGCGACTACTTCTATGATGAAAATCATAGTCCGTACTACGAGCTCACGTTCGCCGCGCAAGCCCTTCTGATCGTAATGGCTAGTGCATCTTACACCGGCATAGATAACTTACTTGGATTACTGGTATTTCACTTGTGTAGCCAAATGGAGAATCTCAAAGAACGATTCATCAATGTGAGACAATTTAAGAACTTCAACGACGGTCTGGCTTTCATCGTCAAGGATCATATACGATTAATCAAGTTTCGTATTAATTTAATTTTATATACATATTATAAAATATATAACATTTATTTCGTAAAATCTTGTATATTTCATATATATCTATATATTCATAAAACCTGAAAAATTACTAGAGAGTTTTCTTTTCTTAGATATTTTAATATCGTTGAAAATGTGTTCAGTTTTTATTATTACTCGGTTTACTATTATATTTTGGTATATCATTTTGTCTATACGGATTTTTAATCGTTACGGTAAGTTACAAATAAAATATAATCTGCTTATCTCAAGTACAATTATGAATTAGCATGTGAAGATGTGAGTCTATTGCCAAATTCCTCAAAGCTGCAAATGCAAAATATTTATCGGCTCTGTTTTTCATTCGCCTAAGAATTGTATTAATTATTAGAAATAAAATAACGTTTACCGCAGTTTGTACCTAGAATATTTAATCTATATAATATTTCAAACTGTTATGATAAATATAGATACTGTTGTTCTAAATAGTATCTTTAATGCCATGTGAAAACCGATACAATAAAATAATTAATTCCCTACATTTATAATATTATTTGTTAAAATAGCTTGCATTATTTATGATCGTACTTCTTTATTGATTATTTAGGTACTGACAGAAGGACAGGAGATGTCGATAATGCGTTTCATATATTTAATATCTGCAGTGTCAGTTATTTTCGGCTACACATGTCTCTATTGTGCAGTAGGTGAAATTCTAGTAGCAGAAGTAAGTATTACCATCATCATCATCATCATCATCAATCTAACGAGAATAATTATATCTCTGTATTATTTATATAGTGCGAAGGAATGTATCATGCGGCATATGATTACGAATGGTACATGCTGGAGCCGGAAGAAGCGAGATCTTTGATTATATTAATGATTCGAGCCGAGAAATCCTTCCGTATTACAGTTGGGAAAATGTTTCCTATGACACTGTCGACGTTTTGCAATGTAAATTACTCATTCATTATTATTTAATTATATATTCTCCCGTGGCGATAACCAAGCTGGATATGGTAACATTCATATGTGGCCTAAAACAGAGTGCATGAGAAAAAATTCTGATTTACCTTTTTTGACATCTCTGAAGCGATGAAATATCTGTATATTTTTATAAACTTTTAATTTATTCAATTTATTTAATTAAATATAGTTATTATAATTACTCATACACCAACAACCGCGTTGTACTCTCAATGCCTAGTATTTTTAAAATTGTGTTGTAAGATCAATTATATATAGGTACACACACGCAAATTAAATAAATATATTGTTAATGGAAATATTTAAAAAATATTTACACATACACATTCATACGTATTTTATATTTTTTTAACAATAACAACATTACTTTATATATTTTATAATAGATGAAAGTGTCATTTTACATGTATATTTTATAAATGTTATATATTTTTTATAAATTTCAGTTAATGAAAACATCGGGTGGATATATATCAGTTTTATTCGCCAGACAACGTTCATAAAATTAGAAAACTAAATTTCAGAACTGTATATATTTCATATACTCTACACCTGTTATATGTATATTTTAAAACATTACATATTTAAAATATAGAAATATATAAAAATAATACGAAACATTGGATAGAACATTAACATTATACCAGAAGTAGAGATATATTAAATTAATCTTATTGAAAATTTTTATTTATCTAATCCGTTATTTAAATAAAAATAATCTAACAACTTTGCGAATCATTGTTTCCGAGAATAGTAAATGTTTTATACACATAAATTAGTACAATAAACGCATATATATCGCTAGCGATACGTTTATTTTTCACGTCAAAATGTTCTGTGGTTATAAAAAAAATCCACCAGCAATGGAATTATCAATTGCTTACATCAGGTCTGGCGACAGAGCTACAAATGTAGGATAGAACGCGTTTCCTTCTTGCTCCAATTATATACATTAGAGGGATATGACAACGCACGCATTAAGTATTATTAACTAATTCCGCTGATGTGTTTCGACACTGTGCATCAAGATTCACTATAGTGTTTCAGTCTTTTATGTCGCTTATTCAAAGGTGTAAGGTTAAAATAGAAACTATTCTAGACACATTTCACACTTTGCAATTCTCAACAGTTTTAGGTTACATATATACATATATGGAACTTATTCAATTTCTCAGATAAATAATTAATGGAACATTACAAAATCATAACATGCGAGAAACGATATCCTTACATTTTTAAAAAACTGTAAATTACAAAGAACGTAACTGCTGGTAAACTTACAATTAGTAACACAATGCAAAAGAAAGGATACTCAATATTGCACCCATTACTGAACTTCGCGCACGATGTACTCATCGCCGATCCACGTAAGATACTAATGTTATTGTCCCTGTCGAGGGTGGGAGGTACCCCCCAGAATGGCACGTAATACAACCTCAGAATGCGCATGCTTCAACGTTGCGTGAAATACAGAGAAGAGACATGAGAGAAGAACGATATTAAAATTATAGATCCTACTTGCGTGAAAACTTTTACAGCCATGCCTCTTGCGTGACGTCTCTAACATCATGTAATTGATGCACAACTTCATAAACTTCAGATGTATAAAGGTCAGGGACGGCGTACTCTCATTTTCGAGACCAAAAAAACAAAGAAACAAAGAACTTTCAAAAAACCGTATTCAAAACGAGATTATATATAGTCGCTACAAATACCCATAATTGTCACAATCATAGAAAAGTAATGTCATTAAAAATTTTTTTAATATTGCTATAGTCAAAATTGACATCTCTTCTTGTTGTTAGCTGATCCAATTTATTAAGGCGTACTATGTGTGCTGTATCAATACATTAATTTGCGCATTGTTGAGTTTATACCAGTTTGACTACTTTTCGACGAAATTACATTCAGCTGATGACTACAAATGTATATAAAGCTTATAGCTGCGACCCTGTCACACATCGCTTTGCGTTTTTCATTCATCTCTCTCTCTCCATTTTCACTTTTTGTATGAGAGCGTTGCACCTGACGATTACAATGATCGTGCAAGAGTCGGCAATTGCAATATTTACGACTCTCTGCACATTATAAAAACGCGCTTAGAATTCGCGAAACTTGATACACAACAGTCAGCGCACTTATTGAGACTATAGGGTACACTTCTCCCACGGAAGAGAATACGTTAGTCTTAACGTTGCTGTACACTTCCGAGCATGTATAGCGCCGAGTTAATGGGATATGCAGGTTCTTACAACTATCATTTTTCGTACATTAGACTAAAACAGTGGCACACAACTAAAACAACTGTATATTTATTAAAACATCACTCGCACGTTGATCGCATTGAATATTTGTTCTCTTGGACATTTTGCTCAAATAAACTTCTTATTACGCTGCCAACGAGATACATTATTGTATAAGTGCTACACCTCTTAACTGCCATTGAAACTGTTACTATCCAAATTTTTTGAACCGTTTGTAAAAAATTAATGTCTTCTAATGTTCAATTTTAATAAATGACATAAATAGCTAAGATAACAATATAAAATAAAAAATGCATTATTCAACACAGTGCTTATGAGAATATAGTCTTATTTAATCGTATACAATATTTCATCATTATATGCATATATATAATAATAAAAATTCTATTTGTAAGATATATAAAACACGCAGGGCAGACAAGGTGTTATATTTTTTTGCACACATATAGCATAAGATTGAAGATCAAGTCATTATCCATCATCATCAGTCGTACATTGAAATGATCTATTCCTAGGTAGATTTCGAATGGGCAACTAAACTGATTCGTCTTATGCTAAATATTGTTGGCATATGGCCGAATATTCATGGAAATATTTCTGACAGAGTCTTATCGAACTTGCGCGCGGTCTTCACTCTGCTCCTAATTGTTTTCATTGGCATCATTCCCGCAATGCTTTCGCTGGTAAGAACGTGGGGTGACATGCTCGCAACGATAGACAACTTGCAGTTCTCCTTACCAATGGTGACAGCGATAATGAAACTGGTGATCATATGGCGGAAAAAATCCGGTAATTTCAAACAACTCATTATCAGTTCAAACAAATTAATCAGTAGCACTAATCTCGATAAAACATATTAAATACAAAACATTGCTTAACGAATCTAATTATAGATAAGTCAAAATATATAGATCAGTCTATTGACAATTTTTCGTCACACAAAGTATCTCTGTAAATCTGTCAACATTTTTCATAAATATGTAAATCTTATGTAAAAAATGAAGGATGGGTAAAATGGGCCGATCTTTGTCCCCGAAGTGTACGAAATTTATGCATATAATTTTATGTTTTTGGGGTCGCTGAAGACGATGGTAGCATTTATAGTTATAGTAATGTATATAGTTAAATAATTAGAACAAAATCATCACTTATTTCAACCTCTTTAAAACAATTTTTGACAACTTTTCCATGGGTTTAAACGAATACAAATACTACCATCGTCTTAAGCGACTCGAAAAACATAGGATTACACACATATAACTTCTGTTACACTTCGGGGGAAAAAATTGGCCTATTTTAACTATCGTCCTTTCTATATAGCTAATCTACATGTATATTTATCAAGAGTTATTTCGTCGATTTTGGGCCAATTCCTTTTAGTGACACAAGTCGACACAAGTGTCGTTCTGTCTTTGTTATTCATTGAATGCCAAGAAGGATAGAACGATGTTTGTGTCGACTTGTGTCAGTAAAAAGAATTGGCCCTTTAATAAGACTATCAAAATGTATGTTGTACCATAATGAAAAAAATCGCCATTATTAATTTTTCACTTTCGTAAAAAATGCACATTTAAAATAGATTTTATAAACTAGAAATTATTTCTACTTTAATTTTGAACACTCGTTTTTAATACAATCTTGTTTTGTTAAAGATCTTATATTGGTGTTAAATATGATTGCCGATGATTGGTTAAAAGCCAAAACCGACGAAGAGCTGCATGTTATGATAAAACATACGCAGAATGCGCGTGTTATTAATATATTCGGATATATCTTTATGACTATAGGATACAGTTTACTTGTATTTCCACCTTTCTTCGGAATATCATTGAGATATATGACAAATACTACGAATCCAGTTAAAATCTTGCCTTTGCATGGCGACTACTTCTATGATGAAAATCATAGTCCGTATTACGAGTTCACGTTCGCCGCGCAAGCCCTTCTGATGATAATGGCTAGTGCATCTTACAGCGGCGTCGATAACTTACTTGGATTACTGGTATTTCACTTGTGTAGCCAAATGGAGAATCTCAAAGAACGATTCATCAATATGAGACAATTTAAGAACTTCAACGACGGTCTGGCTTTCATCGTCAAGGATCATATACGATTAATCAAGTTTCGTATTAATTTAATATTTTACACATATTATGAAATATATAATATTTATTTCATAAAATCTTATATATTTCATATATATATATATATATATACATAAAACTTAAGAAATTATTAGACAGTATTCTTTTTTTTAGATATTTCAATATCGTTGAAAGTACATTCACTTTCTTATTACTCGCTTTACTATTATATTTTGGTACATTATTTTGTTTATACACATTTTTAATCGTCACGGTAAGTTGCAAAATCAAATCTGCTTATCTCAAATACAATAATAAATTAGCATGTAAAGATGTGACTCTACGTATTGTCAAAATTCCCCAATATTACGAATGCAAAATATTTCAGCTGTTTCATTCTTCTAAGAATTGTATTAATTATTAAAAATAAAATAACATTTATCACACTTTACACTTAGAAAACTTAATTTATATAATATTTTAAACTATTATTATAAAAATAGATGTTATTGTTCTAAATAGTACTAAATAATGTACATTAGTATATCTTTAACACCAAAATGAAGAACAATGCAATAAAAGATTTGATTTCCTACATTTATGACATTATTTGTTAAAATAGCTTGCAGTATTTATGATCGTATTTCTTCATTGATTATTTAGGTACTGACAGAAGGACAGGAGATGTCGATGATGCGTTTGATATATCTTATATGTGTAGTGTTAAACGTTTGCGCCCACATGTGTCTCCATTGTGTAATAGGTGAAATTCTGGTAGCACAAGTAAGTGTTACTATGTAAAAAGCATCATGTAATAGAAAAATGACGAGGATAATTATATGTCGATATTATTTTTTAAGTGCGAAGGAATATATCATGCAGCGTATGATTACGAATGGTACATGTTGGAGCCGAAAGAAGCGAGAACTTTGATTATAATAATGATTCGAGCCAAAAAATCCCTTCATATTACAGCTGGAAAAATGTTTCCTATGACAATGTCGATGTTTTGCAATGTAAGTGACTCACTCATTATTATTCAAATTATTAATGGCCACGTTATTGATAACCAATATATTATCTACATTTTCCTATAAAATTGTAAATTATTACACATATACATATATAATATACATATATGTGTAATACGTGGTCGTCCGGAAAGTCTATTGCTGTATAGAGAACGAGTTATCTCCTTTTATAGAAGAAATATATATATATATATATATATATATCATGCACAAAGATTAAATAAATATATTATGTTAATAAAAATATATTTTAAAAATGTATTTACACATACCAAGCAAAATTTATATTTTTTTAATAATAACTACATTGCTTTCTATATTTTTATAAAATATAAAGGTATTATTTCACATGTACATATTTTATAAATTTTATATATTTTTTAAAATTTCAGTTAATAAGAACATCGGGCGGATATGTGTCAGTTCTAATCGCCAGACAACATTCATAAAATTATAAAATTTAATTTCAGACCTTGCATATGTATAATATTTTGTGTGCATGTTATATATTATGTATATTCGATAATACATATATTTAAGAGAAAGAAATATATAAAAATAATACGAAACATTATATTAAATATTATACTGAGAAAAAAATTTGTTAATCCGAAAAAATATTTAGTCCGATACGTGCAACTAAACATTTTAGTTATAGTTTAACTAAACATTAGTTTCGGTTAATCAAGAATTAATTAATTCAACCAATGTTTAGTTAAACTAATTAAAATGTTTAGATGAACGTATCGGACTAAATATTTATTCGGATTAACAAATTTCTTTTTAGTGTATATACCGCGCCAGCGATACGTATATTTTTCACGTCAAAATGTTCTGTGGTTATAAAAAAAGACCGCCCGCAATGGAATTTGTCAATTGCGTACATCAGGTCTGCCGACAGAGCTGCAAATGTAGAGCTTATAAACGCGTTTATTTCTTGCGCCAATTATATACATCAGAGAGATATGACAACGCACGCATTCACTATATAATTCCGCCAATGTTTAAACACTGTGCATCAAGATTCACTAGTGTTTTCAATCTTTTATTTCGCTTATTCAGAAGTATACATATATAGTGCATCGTAATCAGTAAATCACTTACCCTCACTAGATAAGAAAAACCGTAGAACTGTGATATTACTTTTCTCTAAATATCTCATTCCGCGAGCGGACAAACATCCGTAACATTATTAATCCGTGAGTTCCATATGTTATTATGAATTCTGTATTACAAAGTCATTTGTACCGTAATGTTAATCACATTTTCTTTAATCGACAGATATAGCACTCGCGTAATTTTAACTACCGAGATAATTGATGAAAGATATATAAACATCGAATAACTGTTTAAATTTGCTTACGCTCGAGCGCGACAACGCAAAGCAACTGTCAGTACTGTCACTGTCGCGTTACCATAGGATACTGTACATACATTAAGATACTATAAACACCGCGCGCATGGGTAGTCGGAGGGTCTTCGTGGTGGTGGACGGTAGCGCACCCCCGTACGTATGATGCGCATGCCTCGTCGTTGCTTAGACAGAAGAGAGGAATGATATACGACAGGATATATATGACCGGATAGAAGAATAACAGCATTTATTTTAAATATATGTTTAACATAATATTATTATAAGTGTATACAGAATTACAATTTATCTGGTCTTAGCACTAATAGAAAATTTAATATATCAAAAATTATTTTATGTCTTAATATTTTTATCAGTACACAATCTACTTGCGTACATCAGGTCATCATTTAGAGATATACTGCTATTTGTATCGATTAAATTACATAACGTAATAAATACGTTTACATCGGGCCTATGTTTATTCTCATTTATGTATATTAGAATAAACTTCGATTATCAATTTATTTCACTATCTAATTATATTTAATCTTCTTAACATTGCAATACTGACATTAAATATTAAAATAATTGCCATTTCTTTACATTTTATATTATAATTGCCTCCAAAATTACTGACAATTAGCGTAGAGTAAAATGTAAAAATTGACTGGGCCGAATCAGTTGTCATCTTCATTACTTTTAAAACAAAGCTAACATGAACAATTAATAATCATTCAATGCAGAAGATAGACACTGAACATTTGGAATCGTTTCCACTTTTACCATATCAATAGATAGAGATAAGTAGAGTTCGAATAAACGATTATATATACTAATTGTAAATTATACATGCTTATTTCCTATGAACAAATAGAATTATAATCGTTTTATAGCCAATCAAATCTCTAGAACTATTTGTGCTCTAGAAAACAGGAAATGATGCAAAAAATGACGTAAGATTGAAAGAGGAAGTACGCAATACATGCAATATATAATAGTATTATTGCGCTGCGTTCCGCGGCTTGAAGCTTCTCATGAGCAAAGTTCAGGCTTCTCGTGAACAAAGTTGAGCACGCAACGGAACATTTTGCTTGCTCTTTTAACCTCATTACATATTCCTGCACATCATTTCCTTCTTAAATCATGAATTATAAAAAATTTATGCAAACTTTAGTCGCATGTTTAGACATTGACAGAAGAAAGGTAACAACGATTCCAAGTGCTTCAATACCTAAGTGCTGTATTTCTAAGTTGTTATCGCTCACATTAACTTCGTTTTAAAACTAATAAATAAGATGACAATTGATTCGGCCAATTCGATTCCTGCATTTTACGCTGGACAAAGTATATTTTTGACAGGTGCGACAGGATTTCTGGGTAAAGTATTTATTGAAAAAATATTGCGATCTTGTCCAGATGTGCGAGAAATATTTCTGTTGATGCGTCCGAAAAAAGGATTAAGTATTAATCAAAGGCTGGAAAAAATATTAGATTTACCGGTAAGTTATATATAGAAAGTGGAACTTTTTGTAAAAATGCACTTTTATAGTATTTGTAAGATTTTAAGATACATATTATTATATTTAAATGTTTAGTAAAAATATTTTTTTTTGTAAATGTCAATGTCATTGCAATTGTAAATGCCATTAACCATTTTACTCTATAATATTGTACATTTATTAAAAATATGTATAGAATTATTATTGTAAAAGAAACGTTTTTATAAATTATAATGTTTTTTCGTTCTAGTTATATGAGAAACTACGTGATGAGCGAGCTTCTAATTTTGAGAAATTAATTCCGATATCCGGCGATGTTGGTGAAAAAGGATTAGGTTTGTCGACTGCGGACAGACAAATACTAGTTGAAAGAGTGACTATAATAATCCATGCAGCGGCAAATGTAAAATTTAATAACAGTTTAAAGTGTGCTATATTTTCCAACACTAGAGCAACAAGAGACATCTGTATTATAGCTCAAAGTATGAAGAATTTAAAAGTAAGTAATTTTTACTTAAAAAAAGTAACAGAGATCATGCATTTGTATTCATAAATAATTCATTGTATTATGTAATATATTTTACGCAATTATGTCACATACATATCTCAATCACAAATTTTTTCCCTAATACCTTGTTATTATACAAATTTTTATGGAAAAAAATTCCTCTTTCTTATTAAAGGCATTAGTGTATGTCAGTACAGCATTCACACACGTGAATAATCCATTTATTGAAGAAAAAGTGTACCCACCTATAGCTGATTGGCGGAAGATGATAGATATGGCCGAGTCATTGGATGAGCATACTTTAAACATTTTTACAGCTAAGTAAGCTATAAACTGTAATCGTGTTAAAAAATTTTATGCAGTTAGATGTGTTCTTTTTTAACTATTATTTTATTATTATATTATATTAATTATATTATTATATTTTTAAATTATATATTTGTTATTATATTATTATAGTTATCTTTATAGCTACTTGTCTTTTTAAAACTATTCTTTTATTCAGATATACATATTCTAATAATATTCAAATTTTTAATTTTGTGCACACTTGAATATATGTATAGATGTTTGGATTACGCACCCAACACGTATATATTTTCGAAAAATCTAGCGGAAAATGTGATACAGGATTATTCTTCCTCTTTGCCTTGCGCAATCGTAAGACCTTCCTTTGGTACATAGCTTTTCTTTTAATATTTAATATAGAAATAAATCTTAAAATAAGTTGTTATGGAGTATGCGGAATATTTGTATCTTCATTTTATGTTACATTGTTTTTAAATATAATACTTCTACCGGTAGAATATAATTTCTTGTAAAGATGATAAAAGCATTAAAAGTATAAATAGAAAGAAATTATTTTAAAAATTCATTTACTTTTGTTTGTATTTATTTAGTTTGTCAAATATGTCTTTTACAACAATTTTTATTACTAAATAAATTAACATGGTTGACATTTCTTACGAGAAATTAAAGTAACCAAAAACTGAACACATGTATAGAATTCTACAACATATGTTTATATAACTCTATAACTCTTCTTTTTTCATTTTGGTTGATAATGTATGGGCAAACTTGATAATATTACTAGAATATAACAATAACATACTAATATTAGCTTAACAAATTTATTTCATATTTTAGTGATGCCATCGCTAAAAGAACCAATGCCAGGATGGATAGATAATATTTATGGTCCAATAGGACTTTTCATTGGTGGCGGAAAAGGATTAATACGAGTAGCCTGTTGCAATAAATCCGTTAACGAAGACACAGTACCAGTAGATATTGTCATCAAAGCTATAATAGTTGTAACTTGGAAGCTAGGATTAACCACGTATGACCATCAACGTATATAAGCATGCATCTTTAACTATATTAATTATAAATACGAAAGCTTCTTTTCTCTATTTGAAATTATATCAATGTTTACAATATACAATATCGTATACATTTATATATTTTATTTAACCCATTTTGTTACATATAAGGAAGAGTGCTTAGTCAAGTATAAGCCTTTAAGTGTAGACGTTAGTATCATGCAATAGTCACAGTACATAATTATCAAAAATATAAGCTTTACTCAATATTAATTAGTAATAAGAATTTCGACCTCTATTCAGATTATTCTTGTCAGCCATATGTTCATTGTAGTATTTTTAATTTGCATCAAAGAAATTGTATTTACAAGATTGGAAACTCGTTTTTGGATAAATTTATCTACATCTTTCCCTCAAAATAAAACTAACATGTTTTAGATAATTTAAAAACGGTTTTCTTATGCATTCTTTCTTATGTATTATGTATTTATTATGTTTTCGATACTTAATTCACCAAAATATTAAATAATTAATACTTTTTAATGATATTTTATATGATTGCATGATTTGAAATTTCGGAAATTACTTTCTTATTATCTGCAATTTACATTATCTATATTATCTTATTTCTGCACTTAATACAGATTATACAAAATTTTGTGTAAATTGTAAACCTATTATTATTTATTTCTTAGTTTATTAATATTAATACATAATTATGTTTAGCTTTACAGCAAGTCCCACACCTTTTGTCTTAAACTGCACAGATCAGAAATACGTGACATTTGAAGATGGTATAAAATTGTTATTTAGTGTCACAAATGAAGTGCCTTTGGAAGGAATTGTTTGGATTCCTAATACAATATTGACCGATAATTTTATACTGTTCTACATATTAACGATATTATTGCATATTCTGCCAGCTATATTAGCAGATCTGATTTTATATTTCTCAGGACGTCGACCTATGTAAGTAAATAAAATATTAATATTAATTAATATTTTATCTAGTTAAGATTAAATATTTATCTAGTTTAGCAAATGCAAATTATTTCTGCATGTATTTAATTCAATCAGCAAGATTTAGCTATTCCGCATATTGAAACAATATGTTGTTTTCAATAAAAAGATTGTTTCTAT
The DNA here is from genome assembly GCF_030848805.1 of Temnothorax longispinosus. Classification (NCBI taxonomy): domain Eukaryota; kingdom Metazoa; phylum Arthropoda; class Insecta; order Hymenoptera; family Formicidae; genus Temnothorax; species Temnothorax longispinosus. The sequence goes on from NC_092359.1 coordinate 4,342,217, forward strand.
TATAGATTAATATAGAATATCACATTTTGCGTTTATTTCTTCTCTTCATCTATTTATCTCTTCTACATATTTAGAAAAAACTTTTTTGTGCATACCAATATATATCTATAAAACGTACATATTCTTCCCGAGTAGAAATTTTATCAGGCATGCCTGATAAAATTTCTACTCGGGTTTCTATCTATTTTATTGCACTTGCGAATTCTGAATCTACAGATTCAGTAATATAGTTGATTCCGTATCATTATAATTAAACTTTTATTTTAATGAGTAACATGCAAATTAGGCTAGTAAGACTGCAGAGAAAACTGTACGTGGTCAATCGTGCTGTGAGTTATTTTTCGTTCCATGAATGGAAATTCAGTAATACAAATGAGTTGGCTGTGATGTCCTCGATACCACCTGATAACAGGGATATGTTTTCTTTTGATTATTCCGACGTTGATTTTAGAGAATATTACAAGTAAGTGTATTATATTTTTTATTCTAAATAATGTTCACAATGAAGACAACTTAAAGTCACATTAAGGGCCAATTTCACCAACCACGGTTAAGCTAACCGTGGTTGGTGAAATTGGCCCTAAATGTTTTGTCTTACAATATATATAGGAATGGTATCATTGGTGCAAAACAATTTCTTCTTCATGAAGACTTAAATCGATTGGATGCAGCCAAGGCACATAGTAAAAGGTATTAGTAGGTTATGAATAAGTTATTATCGTTTACTTATATTTGCGTATTTAAAAAATCGGCTCTTATTAGATAACATAATATAAATAGCAATGGAAGTTAAACGTTCGATTACTTTTTCGGGGACTAACGGATGAAACAAATCTAGTGTATAAAAAAATAATTTTGGCAATCACATTTTAAATAAATATTTAATAAATGTTTAAAATTTCAAAATTTTTATTACAAGTTTAATTAATTATCTTAGATTTTAGATTTATTATCTTGGCATTAGACATAGAGTAAGACATTTTAAATAATTAGGTTATACAGTAAAATATTTATCAAAAAATACGTATTGCTGTCGACGTGTATTGCATGACATAAATAATTCAGAAAACGTCTGAAAAAAAAAGAATAAAGATATTGTTATAAATTCATTGATACATTTTAAATAGCAAAATAAGTTTTATACAATTTTTTATTTAAGAGGCATAATCGAAGTAGCTGAGACATGTATAACATATTTGCATTTATTCTATTTTCAGAGTGCATCTGTTCGTCACAATAGTGGAAACTGTCATCTCTATTGGCGTATTGTGGATAATGTTTAAGTGGATCTACTCTTATACATTGTAAAATAGCTGATTACCTATGTTTAGTGAACTACAGTTTATAATAATTAAATCTATATATGGCTTTGATTATCGAGCACAGTTTTTTTTTTTTTTTTTTTTTTAATCATATTTTCAAAATAATGGGGATATTTTAATATTTATCGTTTAAGCGTTTAAGCATTATATATATGCTTAGAAAAAATCAAATAATTTGCATAGAAGTAAATTAGTAAAATATAAACAATAAATTACGGTTATGCACATATACACGTAATAAGCGTGTTGTCTATAATAATGCAATAATTATTTGTAATATATCGTATTTATAAAAAAAACTATATATAAGCTTATATGCAGATCAACGTATAACAATAAAGTATTGATACTTTACGTTACGTTTCTCATATATTCAATTTATGAGTATAAATATGTTCAAAACTTTACTCAAACGTAAAAAAGTTTAAATCACATACGCAAATGGTTTAATTATAACTGTGGAAAATATTTTTAAGAAATTAAATCATCAAAATTATGAAACAATAAAAATTTTTTCTTCTAAAAATAGAAATCCTTTCCATTAAAAAGTAGAAATACAAAGTTTTTCAAGAAGCTGAAATAGTTCCTATATTAGTAATTTATAAGAAATATAATAAAATATTTAAAAATAACTTTCTAGAAAGCATAAGAGCGCATTGTTTCTTGTGTAAATATTTTTTCAATCTTAGAATATAATATAATTTTAATATACAATTATACCAATAAGTATTTAAAACTGCTTATCATCAGCATCGATAGTTTTCAAAAATTTCGGAGCGTCTTGCTGTACTCTATTTAAAAATAAAATAGTCTAAAAGTTTTGTGGACAACTATAAAACTCATAAAAGAATTGTGATTTAATTAAAGTATAGGTGAGTTTATTAAAATATGCTTCAATTATTATAACTAATGTTGAACCTACAATAAATACATTGTTTTTGCAAAATGGATAGTCAACGTTACTGGTTTGGTGAGCACAGTGCACTTCAAGCTTACACACCTAAACCACAATCTCTTTAGCTTTTTACTTAAAATACATTTACTTTAAATACATTTATACTATATTATATGTATATTTACATTGTACATTTATACTCTCTATATATTTAATACACTGAAACAAGCAAACTATTAACTTATATTTTACAATGTGACGTGTGACATTTGGGTGGATCCAGGAGCACGACCGCTCACTAAGCCGCTAAGTAGCAATTAAGTGTGATTAGTTGGATCCAAAGGTAAAAACCAATCATATTCAATTGCTACTTAGCGGCTCAGTGAGCGGTTGCGCTCCTGGATGACCCTAAATGTTTTCTGTTATACTATTATACTATTATACTTTCTATTACATTATTATATTATATTTTCTACCATGATGTGTATGCATCGTATATACATATGAAATGAATATAATGTGAATTTACATATGAATCTATATCTGTCTTATAGTCACTGTTAAACGTTAGGGATTAAATCAGATAAATTGCTGTTGCAAATAAATCTATTACCTCCCCTTTTTTTGTCAGTAACACACTATGTTTTCTTTGGTATCTTCAGCTGTAATCTTAAGTTACACAAAACTGTACAAACTTAAGCTACGTAGAATTGAAATAACGCGGTAACATGAAAAGACAATTGGAAAACATACAGAGCGATGTTGATATGAAATATAGCTAAGATCAAGTAGAATTGTGATTAGAGACAACTGAGATCAAATATATAAGTAAGATCAATGCACAATTTTGAATCCATATGCTATAATATAGATATGTGTATATAATATAAATACCGTTCTTATTGCTCTTATTGGAAGCGTAAGGACAGCACTAAGGACAATAATAAATCAAATGTATTTCTTGTTTAATTATGCACTTACAATTAATAGAAAGAGAAAAAGCCTCGTCTTCTTTGATATTATATAGAAAAAGACGCGCGTTATTCCATCTCTCTCATTTTCTCTCTGTATATATTACTCCTATATTCAATTACAATTAAAATCATTCGCAACTAACAATAAGACAAGATTGGGACGGGACTGGTGTTCCTCATAACAAAAGCTTCCTCAAACAGTATCAGACTATCAGATCCTTGCTTAGAATCCGAAATAACAATTTACACTCCATCCTTACATAGAAATTGTACTAAAAACAATCACTATCGAGAACTGGAGAGACACTTGCATCAAAAAATTAGACATAATAATAAATATTTCACATCAGATAACCTTGAAAAATTTGAGTTATGCAATCACTTGCAAAATTCCTGACTTGGATTTTAAATATCAATATGAATCCTAATACGAGTATAACATAATTTTCCTTATTAATTGTTATAAAGTACAAGATGAGAGCCGCTAAGTGATCAATAGTCGAACTAAAGTGCGTGACAGTTATGAGTTCTACATTGTATCAATATCAGGAATAAGTTTAAAAGTGTCGCATCCTTTCGCCCTTTTCTAAAAGTAAAATAGACAAAGCGAGTAGCTGAGTTTAATTACTTCTATAACTCTTTTAGACGCATCGAATTGATATTGATCGTATAACGGAAGTCGTGAAATTCGAATACCTTATTATTCTTTATAAATTTGAATAAATTTGAATTATAAGATTAACAATAACTATTTTAATTTTATTATAAAATAGCAATGTGATATCAAATGATAAAATCATCATATAATGATAAAATCATATAATATTAAACGGAAAAATATAGTTAAGTATACGAAACGTTTCGAATATATATTATATAGCTCAATTTTTACATGAGTCAAAAATAAACCGTAATAAATTAATTTCCCATTTAACTTTATTGTTGTATTATTGTTGTATAAAGGTATATTAATAGATGAAGTTCATATATTCTATTCATATTTTATAATATTATTTGTTTAACGTTAAGTTTATCCTTTTCGTTATATAGACAAATGAAGCTAAAGATTATATTGAATTTTTGTAACAAAGGCAGGAAGGAAAGGATTTCAAGGAATCTATTTAGTCAATCTATATGTACTTATATGTATATCATCTTTTAAACGAATCTTCAGATCATAAACACCTTTAATAAAAAACATTCTTCCCTACCAGATTTAAGTCTTAAAATCTTCAAAAGTTATATTCAATAAAAATTGATATTATTTCAATTTTTAATATAGTTTATCGTTCTGTTCTTTAATTAAACTTAATGATACAAATATTCTTTTCTCATCTAATATTATCGCGCGAATTATGAAAGCAATTCTATTAATAATGCATTATTTAATATAGAAAAACACATTTCTAATGATAAATATTTGAAATTGCTTATCAACGTTAATCATTTTGAAAGATTTTAGAATGTACCTTTAAAATTCGCAACAAAATGATAAGAATTATAGACATTGCGTTATATAATTCTAAAAATGTAAAAAAATATGATAAACTTATAAGAAAATTTTGCGTATTTAAAATTATATCGTATTATGTGAATAATATTAAAAAAAAAGATCTTTTGCAAAAAAGCAGTTAACGTTATTGATTCAGTGAGCTTCAAGCTGCTAAGCCTGCACCACATCCTTTATTTCCCTAGAGTTATCCTATTAAGTCTAACTCATATAAACGGAATTGTATGTACTAATATTATGTATATACTTATTACCTAATAGAATATTGTGAAACACGAAGTAAATATTAAGGCTATTTATATAACATGTGGTCAACACAAGTACAGCGTTAAACCAAATGTATAGCAGTAAATATTTCTCAGTGAATAATTCAATGAATATTCTACAAATACTGGCCTTATAATTCTATAAATTACACCATATTGACATAAAGGGAAAATAAGATCAAGCAGACTTGCGATTAAAGATTATTGGAGAACCAAGTCCAATTATACTCGACGGTCACTTAAGTTTAATCGCAACTAAGCATGATCTTGATAAAAGGGCGCATATACAGGAAACGGCTTTCCTGACCAATATCAGTCTGCATCGGATCCCTTTTTCGATAAAAAGGGTCCGAGTACAATCTACGACGCGACAAATCCTTATAACAAAATCGTAATGAATACAAGAGCTATCGAGAAGCGATACACTCATATTCTTAATTTCATTTTCCGAAAATCGATGCTGTTGAATTTAATAATAAATTTTTCCCATGTTTCAACAAACTTTTTAGATTTAATTCTTAGGATAGAAATCTTAAATCTTAAATATGAATCTCAATACAAGATTTATATAACGTAACTTTTATAGTTATTAACTTCTAAATTCATATACAATTTAAAATAATAGCCGCCAAACGGCCAATATCCTAACCAAAAGGCATAGATCATATATTTACAGATCTTCTATTTATACCGAATCTATTGTCGTTGGAAGACATTTTCAATATCGTTGTTACCCTAAGATGAAAGATATCTGCAGGTATTCTTATCGTTATTTTGTTATTATCGTACATAAATACAAATATGACTTTGGTTAACTCTTAAATAAATAAATTCGATCGTGAACATCATTCTGTATTAATTTACATCATGGTTATGTCCATACCAATTGCTTTAAACTCGAAATATTGATACGCAGTAATGGCACTAGAAAAAAGTATGTAGCTAGCAAGGGAACGTGCAATCCTCAACGAATACTCTAATCTTTTTAGAGAATAGGATATTATAATATAATGTATTTTCTGTAAATGTTCTTTTTTGATAATGCTAATTTTTCAATTAATTTTTAGTTACATTCAATTATATTTTAATGTCAAGCATCAAATATTATTTTATGTAAATAATAGTTAATTTTACACAATTTGGTCGACATTTATGAATCAAATAACTCTATTAAAACATCAAGAAAACTAATTATATGCGCAGCACTTTGTCCCTCTGGTAATAATTTAATTTACAAAAATACTATATTGATTAAAACAATTTAAATTTTATTTTCTAAATAAACTTTTAATATTTTATCTACCGTGATAGCTTATTTATCAAAATTAATTAAGTCTACCAAGAAGTATTTAAAGCTGCTTATGAATAACTTCGAAAGATTTTGGTTCTGCTGTCAATTATTTAAAAGTAATACGCGCATTTGTTGCTAATTATAAAACTTATTAAAAATTAGGATTAAATTAAATAAATTGTAGCAGAATCTACAAATGGGACCTATCCTAATTACGATGACGCATAATATGCACTATAGAATCAATGTTAAACTAATTGTAAATAGAAAATTGAAGTGGAATTAAAATACCAAAAGCCAATTTAAAACCATGTGTGTAAAATAGTAGAGTGAGGATCAAACAGAATCGCTATTAAAAACATTGAAATTATATAACATGTATACATAAATGCAACGGAGACATGATCGTATATAAGTATACATTCGGCACGTTGCAGGAGGCGATAACTGCCAACCGACTATAAAAGATATTTTGTATACGTTTACGATGTCTATTATATAATACATAATAGCCGCCTTCTTTCTAAGAATGCTTCAGCTTATCTTATTATTATTATTATTTTAGTAAATACAAAATTATATACTAAAAATAAATTATTAATTAAACATTAATTAGAGACTTAATTAGAGATATCAGACTTCGTTAGTTAAATATATAAATACACACACTTGCACATATGTAATACGTGCAATATCTGTGCAATAAAAATTGTCGAAGAAACATTTATTTTTTCAAAAACGTTTATTATACTCAATCAATTACATTTTACTATTACTGATTACTTCATCATCTTGTATGACTTTTTCAATAAAATCCGTAAAGTGGCTTACTCTAATAAAAACATCCGGAAAACCAAGTGCGCAGGGTTTTGTCCATGAGAATATACCTATCAGTGTACCATTATATACCAAAGGACTGCCACTGTCGCCCTGTCGAATAATATTAATCTCAATCGGCATTTTAATAAAATTAATGTTTGAATGCAAAGTGTATTGAAAAAGAAATCGTCTTTTACTTAAAAATGTATTTATAAAATTGTACAGCGTTGAAATAATCGAAGTAAATTAGCCAAAAAATTATATAAAAAATAACTCTTCTCCTTTTAAAATTAATCTATAACTACAAAATTGTGACGTTTTAATAAAGTGCATCATTTTTATGTGATATTCCTAAATAATAAAAGTATTTCGTAAAAGTATTACACCTTTCGTTATTATTTGAATCCTTCTATGTGATAAAATTAGAGATAAAAATAAAAACTTTAGACATTTTAACAAAATTTAAAATACACATATTCAGAAATTATTGATGATAACACATACGCAAAACTTTCATTGTATAAAATCCTATTATATTATATAATCTATTATATCCTATAATTTATTATCCTATACTTTATTGTTGTATATACAAATAATAATTAATTAAATAATTTAGATTTCGTAAAAGATCAAGTTTTCAATGTAACTTGCGCGTGAATTTCAAAATGCAATAATAACGAAAGTAACATATTTCTTATAAGTATTTACCTTACAAGCGCCGATACCTATCCTTTCAAATGTACAAATTTGAGAACTGAGAATAGTAGTGTTATTGTAATAGGCCTGACACACGTCATTGTCGATAATTGGCACCAAAAGTTTTTTCAAGTTTCGAGATAACCAACTAAATGAATGAACACGACCCCACCCGCTGATAACAGCGTGTCGTCCTACGAATGCATCGCACGTTGCTAAAGCAATTGGCGATTGAGAAGGTGATGTGCAAATTTCTTTAACAAGCTGAAAGCATCAACATATCACAAATATGTACAAAGTTTCTAATTTACTCTGAAGAATAGTTTACGAAAGATAAACTATATTTTACTAAATATATTTTATTTAACATAACATAAAAATAAAAAGCGTTCTTTGAATTTTAATGCATCAGGGATACTTTTCCGAGTACCGCCACAATTTGTTTTTGACAAGAACATTAATTTTTCTATTAATTATATTAAGTTTCCGCTGGTGTATACCATCTATCAGGAATAATCTTAAATTCTCTGGACAGTTACATGTTCTTTATGCCAAACAGCTAAATTCGATCTCCGCGCGTGATAATGTTAAAGATTTTTATCATAAAAATACTTACTCATCATAAAGGAAACAAATATTAGTATCTTTAATTATAATTTCTAAAAAATTAAATTCATATAAAAAACAAAAAGAAGAAATATAGATAAAAGTTGCGCTAAGAATATTACTATGTTGAATATTATTATGTTTCTATATAATAATATAATTAAAATTCATGAAATATTAACTATTTATAACTAAAATGGGTATATTAATCTATAATGCTAATGTTTTCAAAAATTTGTTCAGGGCAATTTGTTGAAGTTGCTCTGTAATAAAAAATTTCTTTCGCACAAAATAATTGAAATTTATAATTCAATAAAACAATTATATGTATAAACTTAGAGCAATTGTCAAAGGTATAAAAGGGAAGCCTGTCTCACCGTGATTACAACTAGATCGGCCGTCCAAGACATCTCAGAGCCATACACGTAATCGGGATGGCATTTGACATCTTTGACAGCGTGTCTTTCACCCTCTTTCAAGTTAATGCTGCCAGTGCGCGCACTAAGTTCCTCAGAGGGTTCATCTATCAAGCCACATACACAATGCGCCGCACTCAGGACGTGCCTATCACTGATAAGCGCGCCACTGCAGATATGCAAGTCGTAGTATCTTAAGGACACCTGATAAGGAAACTCAGATTCGACGGCGTCCTGTCCGCCAACCAAACGTCGTATACGAAGTGCTTGAGTCTCTTTTTCGGAAAAAGGGGATGTGCAGGATATTTTGTCACGACGCATTTTATTAAAAAAACAAAAAGATCCTGCCCGTTTCCAATCAATAAACTGCAAGATCTTTCATTAAGATCTCAGCGACTGTGAGATGAAAAACTCTCACAAAATCCGCAGTGACATTTAAAAAACATTATCTCTTTTGCAATAATTTTGTTCGATAAAATAAAAAGTTTATAAATTGTATTCTCAAAAATTTCTGATAAAATATATGATAATGTATTTATATCTAATAATATATAATAACACTGTCCGCTATTTTAAATATATCCAGATAAATAATAAATAACTAACATCTTATAAACAATATATAGCTAGATCAACAATTTGTCATATATAGTTCCTATCTTTCTGTTCCTATCTTTCCTTCTTTTGTTCTCTTCTTTTACTGTTGTTACGTTAAATTGAATTCGCACTTAACGTACGTTAAAAGTGCACTCTTTTTTCTTCGTAGATAAAAAAAATAAAATACGTAATGAATGTCTCTTCACTTACCATAGATGACAACCGACGTGAAAATAATTACCAAACATAGGACGGTGAGATCCATCGTCATTATTAGGGTTAAATATGCTGTAAAGTAAAGAAATAAAAGGATGATTTGGTAAGAAAGAACATCTTTACGCAAGTTGGCTGATTTTTATGTGTAATTAAAAATATAGCTAATAATGCAATCACTTAACGGATGACTCAACGTACGTCATATTTAATTAGAGTGTGTTACACAACTATATATAATGTAATTATATATACATAAAGAAAATAATTATCAATCTCGTCTTATCCTCGATACAATATCGATACAATACAGCTATATAAAAAGTTTCGACCGTAAATTTACTCATATACTGATTCCTTTTCGTTTTCCTGCTTGTTCTTTTCAAGTTTTTCAACTTACCTGTTTCTCCTCATTTGCAGTATTTGCACAGGTTTCGTTATAACACCGTCGTACGTGCTGTCTCTCTGTCTCGCGCGAAAAAGCACTCCTCCGAGGGAGAACGTCAGTTAGATTTCTCGTAAGCAAGAATACCGCGCGCCTAACATTGAAAAAGAAACACCTGCCTCGTACGAGCGCATTTATTCAACTTGTGCATGCCAAATTGTCCGAATTGTCAGACGCGCGCACAAAACGCCAAACGTGCGCAGCGCCTCGCAACTCGCAATGCGTGCGGCGTGCGTGCGCGCGCACAGGCGTACGCGTGTGTGCGTAACCACCGCGTGACGTATGCGAGCATGTACATATGTACATACATACATGCGCAATACATGCGCGCGCGATGCGACGCACGTCGGTCGACTCGGTCGTCTCGGTCGGTCCGCCATATGTGTGCGCGCACGCACGCGCACACATGCATATCTGATACTGTACATGTGTGTACGTGTATGCGACGCGCGCGCGCGCGCGCGTGCGTTTTGTGCAACGTTACGTTATCTGCGCCAGCGGCCAGCCAAGTGAGCCAACGCGTAGCGCATCGCCTCGGACGCCTCGTCGATTACCCCGTTGGCGGAGTTGAGAGTTCGTCGTCGCGTTCGCGCGTCTCCTTGCGACCCAACGACCCGCGGTGGTTCGGCGCGCCGAGGGGAATCTAGGAGGTGGCGAGCGGGCCCGCGCCCGCGGCGTAATCGACTGCGCCGAGTTCGCGGTACGATTCTCCCCAGCAGCGGCGCCGCGGAACAGGTTGAAGGAGCGTCGTCCGGCCCCCGCGCGCAACCTATATTTTTCTACTCCATGGAAGGGCCATGTAACCTATGCTGTGAGTATCGACTTGGGGGAATGTACGACTCGCGGCCTCCGGACCGACCCTCCCGGAACGCGGCAACAGGTTCGCGATCGCGAGACGCGGCAGGCGAGGCCGCGGGGGACGGACCTCGCGGAGCCGCCGTTCCCCGTACCCGCTCGCCGCGTTCCGAGAGAGGTTATGGAGGGAGGACGTTTTTCATATATGTATAACTTCTGGCTGCACCCATCGTGTACAAAGCTTTTTCCTTGTCTCTCTTTACCTGAATTTGTTTTTTTTTTATAATATATATATTTACATATATATTCTTTCTTTCTTTAGACACTGTGTGTTGATCGCATTGTGAAAATGTATGCGAATAAATTGATTTCACTTTCAGAGTGAAGTGTAGCAAATGGAAGGTTTTAAGGTGAAAGATGAACCGATGGATGCATTAGCCATAGACAGTCAGGTTATGGTAAACTTTTTGTATGAAACAGCAGCAGGTATACGACGTACCGCTGGCGCTGTCCCAGAGTCTAACGTAACGATTACTTTAAGGATGAGAACATTGTGAGCGTCGTGCTTAAGGAGGAACCAGGTGACAGATTTGATCCCGACTACATGGAGGATATTTGCTCAGGCACTTTCGAGAAGGGCGCCTTGTTTTTGCCTATCGAAAACAATGAGGTGGATTTCTCCAACGAGATGGTAAGCACATAACGGTTATAGCTGCGTAATCCTTTTGTTAATTTTGTCGAATAGCCATCTTCCGTTTGGAATCTAAATTTTGAGATGTAACGTTATCCTTAATAAAAGCGCGACTTGTTTTTATGACACTATATAAGGTTATTTTCCATTGCTGCACTGGCTGCACTAAGTTCAAAAAATGTACATATACATTGAAGCGTGAGAATCTCGTATGTATGTACATATGTTTCTCACGCTTCAGCGTATGAACTAGTGCAGCCAGTGCAGCAATAGAAAACAGATTCCACGCGTCGTGTCGCCACATCTTTTCTGAAAGCTCTGTAAATTCTTACAGGTGAAGTTGGAGTTGGAAGGAGAATCAACCAGTCACCAGAACTGGTCGCAAATAGCGAATACCAATTTATGTGACAAAGAGGATGGGGTGATGCAGCGATGCTTGACTAATACAAACTTCATACAAACGCAAGACTCCGACAAGCACCATGGATTCTGTCAAAACGGACAACAAGCGAAATTTTACAAGATCCAATGCTCAATCTGCAAGAAATGGTTTCTGAACAATGATTCGATGGTGACGCATCTAAGGACGCACTGTAGTGGAAATCAATGCGAGGTTTGTCAACAAAGTTTTGCCGACAACGCTAGCCTGCATGCCCACATGTTGATACATGTTGGAATGAGCCCATTAGAGTGCAACATCTGTCAAAAAATATTCGCTTATAAATGGAGTTTAAGATCCCATATGCAATTGCACGTATTGGATAAACCGTACGATTGCGACGCGTTGCAGCAGGCTTTTATGAAGCGAGCCGGTATGAATGAGCAGATAATGCAGATGGAGGACAGGCCCTTCGAGTGTGACGTGTGCCACGTGACGTTTAAAGAGAAGATTAATTTGAATCGGCACATGTCCAACCATACGAACGCGGACAAACCCTACAAATGTACGATCTGCTTCGAGGCGTTCAAGGAGAAGGCGAAACTGAACATGCACTTACCGCTCCATACGGGAAACAAGCATTTCAAGTGTACGTTGTGTCATAGATCGTTCGCCCAGAAAACTGCGCTCAACAATCACATGTTGGCGCATAGCGGCGAAAAACCACACGCGTGTAACATTTGTGAGAAAACGTACAAGAGAAAATCAGAATTGATCAGGCATACTATGGTTCACACCGGCGAGAGACCGTACGAGTGTAAAGAGTGCTTGATGACTTTTCGAGAGAAGGCTAAACTGAATTCCCACATGTTGGTCCATACCGGCGAGAAACCGCACGAGTGTCATATCTGTCACAAGGCATGCGCAAGGAAGTCGGATTTGAACAGTCACATGTTGTTACATACCGGCGGTCAATACGATTGCAAGGTTTGCGACAAAATCTTCACCAGAAAATCGGATCTGAATCGGCACACTCTAATACATACCGGTGAGAAACCGTTTGCGTGCAATATGTGCGATATGGCGTTCAGGGAGAAGACGCGATTGAATTCGCACATGATCATACACACGGGCGATAAGCGACACGCGTGTCACATCTGCCAGAAGACGTTTAAGGAAAAGTCGTCGTTGAAGAAACATATGTTAAGTCACACCGGCGACAGACCATACGAATGTTACGTATGTCACAAAGCTTTCACGCAGAAGACCACGTTGAACAGCCACATCCTGGTACACGCCGGTGAGAGACCATGTGAATGTAGTACTTGTCAAAAAATATTTAAAGACAAAGCGGCGTTGAAAAAGCACTTGTTGGTGCACGTTAACGAAAAAACCCACGAATGTCTTATTTGTATGAAAAAATTCGCCCATAAAACAGCATTGAATAGTCACCTATCCTCAAATCACATATCCTAACTACACGGATCTAGTCTATTACGGCTTTCTGTTTCTTTACATTGAGCACCGTATGTTTGTAGTTGTATAGCATATTTCCATGATTACACCTATATCTGTTTTATATGCCAATAGGTCTGATAAAGTCGTATTTTTTCCTGTGTATGGACAAATAATAAATTAATTTCTAAGTAAATTGCTAAGTCACTTAATGTTCCTACCTAAAAGTAATGCTCCTACGAGTAAAATTGCTAAAATGTTTATAATCCATGTATTGCACTTAATGCGCTACCTGAGAATTAATCGTAAAAGTATTATATATATCTATAAATTACTACATTGGTTTAAAAAATAAAAGAAAAGAACAAAAAGATAAATAAGATGAAGCTGGAAATGTGATGAAAAAAGATGTTCAATGATCTACAAAGATATTGGACACAGGGTTATTTTAATCTTTTTCTAAAACTTTTAGAGCTTTTCTAATCTGAAAAAAGATAAAAATAATTAATAATAATATTATTATTATTATAAATAACTAATAATAATAATAAGAGGTTATTGGCCGACAACTCGCAATTGAATTTAATTGTAGAATAATAATTTTAACAAGTATATATACAATAAAGAAGCATTTATTATTATCTCGTTAAATTGTAAATATAACAACACAAAAAGTATTGCAGTATCGATGTAGATTATATATCATTTATCGAAATTCCGTATTTCCGGGTAGAGTTGAGAATATCTGTTAGAAGATATCTGAAACAATATTACGAAATTTATTAAAAATTGAAAGTTTATTTTAACAATTATTAATTATTAATATTGAGATCACACAGCATTTACACCACAGGTTAATTGTAATTTGCAATATTCAATATATTTTCGAAAGTTTATCTCTATAAATTGCAATTGTGCCACAGCTTTCGTTACTTTTCAGTAATATAATTTATAGATAGACGGCGCGCTTATTAAGTCTACCATATTACATAAGTAAACAAGTTCTTGAACAAACATTAGCAAAAAATTTTACAAAAATTGTGGTAAAAAGTATACTGGCACTTAAATGAAAATTGTGAATGCTATATATAATATTTTAAGCTATTTTTGTTGCAATACTACGCGCTAGTTAAGATTGGTTATTTTTTTCACTACATTCATTAAAAATCGCGAATTTTTTCTTATATATTATATTATACTATGCAAAATAAATTTTCACATGCTATCACATACATTCGACAGTATAAAATAAATGATGAAAAATATCCGAAAAACTTTTTTTTTACATTATTTTACAGCTATACATTAGTAAATTTATATTTAATTCGCATGTATTTATAATAATATATTCACATAAAATAAACTTTGTGATAGTCAGGATTATCGCTATTTATAATAAGTGTAATCTGTATATATAGTGACTGTAGTGCAAGGAAAACGTTTTCATATAATCTCTTTCTCCCTCTCTGTTTCGATATATTATAATTCAATATGATACAATTTTATACGAATGTAGTGGTGAAATACACAGGAACGTTTTGGTAGTTCCAGATTATTTATTGTCTTTTCTAGATTTCAATACATACCAATAAGTGGTCTTCCCCTATTCTCGTATCCTTCCCTCCCGTAACCCATATCCTCTTCCCTATTCCTGTATCTTCTTTGCTCCGTACCGTATCCATCATAATTTCCTCTTACGCCACCATAATTTCCTCCCATCCCTCTCCCATACATGCCTCCGAAATCTATAAATTGTATATAAACAAATATAAAATTTGTTAAAAATATTTATTACACAAGATTCAATTAACGATATAACAAATAAATTACAGCCTAACGTTAGGTAACTAATTGGGTTAGAAGACTTTAATATATTTAATTGCTAATTGTTAGTTTGCAAACAATATAATACTTCAGATAAAAAAATCTTTATTAACTTCATCTAAAAATTGAAAATTCTGCGTTAGACATTTTCAATTAACGTCAAACTTGAGAAAAATAAAAACATAATTTTCATCTACCTATATAAGTAATATTTCGTTAATCAAATAACAAATTTTATTAACATTTCAATTAATTATGTAAAATAGAACGAATAAATGCCAATATAATAGTTGTTAATATGAATAACAATCAATAACAATTGTAATTCAAAAGTATTCTATATTGAATTAATTAATAGATTCGAGTTAGACACCATGGTGTCGCAATCAATTTATCATACTCTAATCGATCATTTTTATTATATAAATAAGTGTGACTTACCCCCCCATTGTGCGCTGCATAGTTGAACTAATATTGCTAATAGGGTTGAAATCAATATGATGATATTCATGATGATCGCAAAATACTGGATTCTCGAGTAACACACAGTGTGCCCGGAAGAAAAACAACTGAACCTATGCCACTAAAACAATCCTTTTATACGTGTCTCAGTGAGCCGTAATTACTTCTGCGTTGTAAGAATATTAAGGATAATAGCTCGCTCGTTAACATACACTAGGTGTTTACGTTGATTATTATCCATTCCCTCGAAATATTAAGAACGAATATTACTGCCTATGCTATGAAAAATTAAATTCATTATTTATATTTGTGTAAGGATTTAATTATTTATTGAATATACATATCTCGCTTAGGATAAAAAATGATATGGCAAAGATAATAAAAATTATTTTTTTTAACAGACTAGCCTATAGAGTTATATGGAATATTACACTACGATACCATATAACAGATAATTATCGATCATATAACAGATAATTAGTGCTTACGACATAAATAATTATACACATTGCTCAGAGAAGTTTTCTGTTTTCTTTTTCATCGATTAACTAAAATACGCGTACAAAGGAAAATTTTATCTACTCGTCATAATATCAATTGTGATAAATAAATAATACGTCATACAAATATAAAATCTTTTTATACGTGAAGCTTTATACGAGTAAGTATTTTAATGATTAAGTGACGACGTCAAATGTATATTATATTTCAGAATTACGTTGTCATTTGCATTTATTATAGTTTAACATTCGTCTTCTGATTAAAATGGTTAACCCTTTACATCGATAGGACGATTTCCTGACGAGCCTGCAATGAGATAATATGTTGATATTATTTTTAATATTCTTTCCCACAATTTTCTGCTAAATAATTACACATCTGCGAATACATATTTAAAATATAATCTTATCGGAAACTTACTTCCGGCACTACTACTGGCAAAAGCAGAGGCACCGCTAGAAGCCCAGGAATTAGGTCCACCTTGATTTTGCGCTCCATCAGGAGACAAATTTCCGCCAAAATTATTAGCGGGCCCTACGAACACGAAGTTGTTTGTTAGATTTTCATATAGATAGAATTATTGCTTTCATTTTATTTATGTACTAGTGTACTAAGAGTTTTTAAGTCATATATCTTCAAATAAAACTCCAAACTTATTATTTTAGAATAAAATCAATAGCATTTTATCCTTAAAGAAATTTGTTCGTCGTAATGTAATTTATATTAAATTCGACTTTTATTTAGAAATATTTTAAGTATCATACAAATCTCTTTAGAGAGTTATTTCAACAGGCTGTCGACATTTGCTATTATCTTATAATATATAGCGATGCAGTGAGAAGAGTATCATTGCTAGATATTACTGATATGATAAATTAATTATGCTGATGCAAATTGTGTGCGTGTGTGTATGTGTGTATGTAACAACTTTCGTAGTCAAAGAACGGAAATGGATACCTGGAACCGGCGCTTACTATTAATTAAGACGCTGCTATCTTTGATTTATGCATCATTGTACGAAGGAACGTATCAATCACACGCGTATTTCAAATCCCTCATCGTAATGCAATTAAACGCTGGCTGACCTTGAGGCCTATTTTTCCCACTGTGAGACACTCTTATCTCGCATATATTCGTCTCGTTTCAAAAAATACCGCTACAATGTTTTGCGGAGACGTGATATTAGTCGTGGGAAAACTTCCATCGGTATGATCTACTTGACAACGCGGGGATAAACGCCGTGAAATTATGAACGCATCGTTGACTTGATTTATAGTCGGCATACACTCCCATCTTAATGATCGTGCGGTTTGTTAACGCAACACTAGTTATCCAATTTTGAATAGGCGTCCGTTTGCCTGTTCATTTTCAGATCCGTAGCCTTAATTAATTTGAATATAAATAAAGGAGCAAAAGTTTTTGTTAAGTACACTTAATCATCGTTTTATAATTTTCGATAAATTTTAATGCTCTCATCTGCGTATCGTTAGCATACTTCGAAATCCAATGTTTACAATAATATCTTTACTATTACGAAAAGGTACTTTTTTATAATTTTCAAATAATTGCAAAATATTGTACGTTAAATTATATATTTCCGTGATTTTAAGAATATCATAGCATTGATTATTTTTCACTTTTAAAACATGTCGTTTCCTGGAAGCAAATTGCGTCTTCAGATTTTTTTCACATATTTAAATTACGTCTATGTCCATCAGATATCGAAAAAGATACAATAATTCGACGTAACTACTAAAACACATTTTTACAAGCTACAAACCTGACGCGCCGGGAAAGGAGCCGGCAAAACTAGAGCTGGAAGCCTGAGCAGAGCTGAAGGCTCCAGCATAAGCTCTCGCCTGGGCACCGCCAACGGATGCCGCTAAATTATTCCCTCCTGATCCGGGATAACCTGCGCCGGACACGGGACCAATTCCAGCATAGCCAGACCCACCAGGAACATTGCTAACACCTCCCGGATTTCCAGTACCGGCTCCAACATTTCCGCCAGACGCTCCTCCTGGATATTTATTTCCTGTGTAGCTCCCGCTGCCAGATGTTCCACAACCAAACAGACCTAGCTTGCATTCTAATGGACCGGCACCTTGAGGATTGCTTCCTGTAGGATAAGGTCTATCGCTGTTTCTATCTTGCGGTTGAACTCCGCCGGGATGAAAACCGCCTTTTACACCTCCATAACCGCCACTTCCTGGTACTCCCGATCCAGGATAATATCCTGGTGTTCCCGATCCAGGATAATTTCCTGGTGTTCCTGATCCAGGGAAACTTCCTAGTGTTCCCGATCCAGGATAGTTTCCTGGTGTTCCTGATCCAGGATAATTTCCTGGTGCTCCCAGTCCGGGATAACTTCCTGGTGTTCCCGATCCAGGATAATTTCCTGGTGTTCCCGATCCAGGGAAACTGCCTGGTGTCCCTGATCCAGGATAATGTCCCGGTATTCCCGACCCAGGGAAATTTTCTGGTGTACCCGATTTGTCTGGCTGTTTACCATATGACGGACTACCTGGGCCGCTACTTCCACCTACCACAGGTCTAAGGAAAGGATTATTTCCTTCTGGTAACTTTCCTTCGAGCGGAATCACACCTTCGTTAGGATTAGCACCAACATCTCCTCTTCTGTTACTTCCATCCAGGAAAAGATTTCCTTGACCAATAGGTTTAGTGTTGTCTTTTCCGTGAGGAATCACATTTCTGTCATTGTATGCGTTGCTATATCCAGGCTCAGGAGTTCTCCAACTCGAATCGAGGAAAGGATTTCCTTGACCGATTGGTTTATCTGTAGTTTCAGTCCAAGGATGTGAAACACTGCTTGGAGTACCGCCTAAACAATGGATTAAGATATATCCAACGTTTGTATATATTTATTTTATTTTACAAACTGTTAACATATATTTTTATAAACCGAAAAACTTGATTTATCGTTGAAACTTTGAAAAATTAATGTCACATTATTTTTTAATGTTTTAGTCACAGTCTTACTATTTTTAGCAAAGAAAAAACTACATATTTTTCATGTAACTTTCATGAGGTGAAATCTAAATCTGTTTTTTATTTTATGTAATAATAAACATAAATTTATTGTTATAAAAGTTTTCTTTATATTGCTTTATACTTATAAAATGCCATCAATTTGCATAAAAGCAAAAAACATATAATTTTTTAAAATCTCTATATGTATAAAATTCAAAACATACCTCCAGGTTGATATAAAAATGGATTTGCTGAATTCCATGGCACAGAGCTTCCCGGTGTTACACTTGCGCCTTCAATAAAAATATAAGTTTAAATATAACTTTAATCACTTTTTAATTAAAATAAAAAGTAAGTTAAACTGGGATTAAAGTTAAATCTGCATTGATAGAAATGGACATAAGTATTTTAATATATATTTTAATATGTATAATATTAATATATTTATATTTTGCAATGTATTTCAGTCAATCTATCAGTCTCATTTTTCATACCTTGAGTTCCAGGATAAAGATGTGGATCCGGTCTGTATACAGTTCCAGTATTTGGAACATTCCCATCGCCAGTTCCAGCGGGATAATATACTTTATTGACTTTATTGGGGCCTGCTGTTCCACCACATGATCCGTGTGTCGCTGATACATTATCTCCTCCACTACAACCGCCGTCGCAATTATAATTCCCGCAACAGCCTCCGCAATTGCTGCCTTCTTGTGGACCAGTAGCACCTCCGCAATTTCCACCTGGGCATCCAGGTCCGCTTCCAGGTTGTACCTGGCCTGGCCACGTTCCACTTTCGCCTCCAGGTTGCTTAGGCCAAGATCCGCTTGCAGGTTGTCCGGTAGACCACGTTCCACCTCCACCTTGAGGCTGCTTGCCGGGCAAAGATCCGCTAGCGCCTGGAGAATATCTCCCAGGCGTAATTCCACTTCCATCTTCAGGTTTTCCACTAGACCAAGGCCCGGTGCTGCTTCCAGGCTGTCCTCCAGGCCAAGATCCGCTTGCAGGTTGTCCGGTAGACCACGTTCCACTTCCACCTTGAGGCTGCTTGCCGGGCAAAGATCCGCTAGCGCCTGGAGAATATCTACCAGGCGTAATTCCACTTCCATCTTCAGGTTTTCCACTAGACCAAGGTCCGGTGCTGCTTCCGGGTTGTCCTCCAGCCCAAGATCCGCTTGCAGCTTGTCCGGTAGACCACGTACCACTTCCACCTTGAGGCTGCTTGCCGGGCAAAGATCCGCTAGCGCCTGGAGAATATCTACCAGGCGTAATACCACTTCCATCTTCAGGTTTTCCACTAGACCAAGGTCCGGTGCTGCTCCCGGACTGTCCTCCAGGCCAGTTACCACTTTCAATATTAGGATGTGTACCATGAGGAGTAGTTCCATAAGCAGGTCTAGTACTTCCAGTAGAACCTTTGACCCCGGGGGTATAACTTGAACTTCCTCCATATGCTGGTGTTGTACCATAAAACGAGGTTGTTCCAGATATACTGGGAGTGCTGTATGCACCAGGAGATGTTCCAAACGCACTTGCACTAGCGCTTGCGGATGCGCTGCTACTCGCAATATTAAAACCAGGTTGAATTGGTCTCGTTCTGTCGTATGGAGGGGATAACATAGAACTCGGGACGTTAACGGGACTAAATGGAGTTTTAGTTGTGCCAAATCCAGTATTTAACGTTGGAAATCCAGCATGAGCAGTAGTTCTCGCACCTTGCCAAGTTCCGCTTCCAGTCTGACCAGCACCTAACCAGGAGGTAGTACTTCCGCCATAACTTGGCTTGGTGACACCCGGATGTTCATAACCGCCACTTCCACTTGGTGATCCTGGTGATCTTCCAGGAGCATATGCATTTTCTTGGGCTCCAGGAACAGGCCTAGATGAACCAATTCCTCCATAGGGTCCTTTAGTAGTTCCGAAAGTATTTGTTACAGTCGTAGGCCGTGTACTATGAAAATCAGGTCCGGGTTTGTTATAACCCCCTAAGCCATAATACTCGTTATCAGTGTTGGAAGGTACTTGAGCTGTCCCATTCGGCCTATGAGGCGTCTGAGTGTTTACTGGCTTGTAAAGGCCAAATGGGTGATCTTTTCTGCCAAAGTTAGATGGTTCTCCATAAGAGCTTCCAATACCAGGTGTTACACTTGTTCCATAAGGCGTCTGAGTGTTTAATGGTTTGTAAAGGCCAAATGGGTGATCTTTTCTCCCAAAGTTAGATGGTTCTCCATAAGAGCTTCCAATACCAGGTGTTACGCTTGCTCCAGCATAAGCGCCAGCGTATGTGTCTGTACAAATAGAAGCATTATATGTTTATTTATATTAACATCCTAAAAAATTTGAAGCGAATGATTGATATTCCACCATTTTTTATTTAATTCGTTAAATAAAAGCTAATTAAATTATATCCGCATTGTTTTCTTGCTTATTCTTGTTATATAATAACAATATTATTTGTACCAATATTAATGATCAATAAGAATATCGAATTATAAGCACGCACTTTGTGTTCCAGGTTGTCCATAAGGCTTGTTCTGATTTTCCTGCGGATTTCCGTAACTACTTGGAGAAGATACACCACTTCCTGTATGTGGTGGTACCACGGAAGAAGAACTGCTCGGGAATTGACTGTTCCATCCTAGACCGGGTTTCGACGTTGCGCCATAGTTCGGAACAAATGCACCAGGTTCCTGCGAAGGATATCTGCCATCGTGTCCACCGCTCCAGGCAGGTTTCGAAGAAGAACCGGAACCACCCGGTGTTGTACCTCTGTTCCAGTCTGGCCAAGAGCTTGGCGTTGTTCCAAAGACACCCGCGTTATATCCGGGCTTTGGCGCACCTGCAAATGGAGTATTCCAGCCGGATCCAGGTTTCGGCGTGGTTTCATAGCCACCGATTGGCCTCGTATATCCTGTGTCCGTCGGATAGTTGCCACCTAAAGGAAGGACGGAGCTATCGCCTCCTTTAATTCCACCGTCAACGTAGACGCCCGTAGGTCCCGTCTTGTGCACTCCGGATGGACGCGATCCTGGTTTGTGTCCTCTACCAGAACCGTGAGGATGCGCTTTATCGGGCCTGTATTGGCCATCATCGCATTCATCCCCATCGTTTTCGTCTCCCTCTTCCTCCGGCTCATCTCGTTCCCAGTAATCGTCGTTCTCCCATTTGCATTTAGAGCAGCCATCACCGTTCTTATTATAGCCGTGACCTCCGCCTTTTATTCCGTGATCATGGCTGGCGCCGTGTCCCGAAGGCGTGCCGTAAGCTTTTACACCACGGTTAGCATTGTTGTCGTGGGGAAAACCGGTGCTGTCGTAGCTACGAATTCCCTTATAATGTATATCGTGAGTGCCAGGACTATCTTCTGCGTCTTGAAGCGCACCGGCTCCATCGTGCGCACCGGCTGATACATTACCTAAAAAATAAATATATATAAGAACTACTTTTAACATTGTTGAAATTATGATATACGTGGACATATTTTTCATCTCTTTATTCGTTTTCTTTTTTGATTTATTTCAAGTTTTACATAAAATTAAGTTACAACCGACGAGTTATAAACTTCACTCACTTAAAATTCTTTCTATATACGCCTATTAAAGCCACTGAAATATTACTGGCGTAGAATAACCAAATGCCATTATAGCGAGTAGCAACCCGGGTATAAAATATTGAAATTTGTACAGCGCTAATATTGTAGGAGAATAAGCCTATAACTTTATTATCACGAAAACCGAACTAACCGGATACTTATCATTTGTCCTCAACAAATTCAATCTCGATACTCTCCAGACGAAGGTTGTAAACTGTCGGTAATTTATAACAGAAAATATTTCCTAATACATGTGAAAAAGATTATACTCCTCCGCAGGTAGGCCAACAACCATATATATGGTTATGACGCGATGGCACCAAGGAGATGGCCTCCAATATTATTTATAAAGATGATTTCATTGTGTTGTACACAAAGGAAGAATTAATATACATACTAAAGGCGCCGCTATTACCTTCATTGTCTTTTGCACGTGCACTTGAAATTGTATATATCACAAGTTTATAATTATAATTCTAATAAATTACAATAGAAGTTATTAAATTTTATCTGATACAAAAAATATTTTCTCAAGTTTTCATTATAAATTATATCATAAATTTATTAATTATTAATTATATATATTTTATAAGTATTAATAATTATCGATTTATGAATTAAGTAATATAATGAATTTTTAAAGCTGGATTGATATTATTTCTATTAAGAGCAGATCTATCTTTAGATTTATTCAGAATGTTTCTATTTCATTCAATGCAAAACAAAAGACGGATAACGCTGTCAGTAAAAAAAACTTATTAACATTAGGTGAGTATTTAAATGATTGATCTTTCTATACAAATACACATGCAATCTTATTTTGATTTCTTTGAAAACATGACTCGTCTAATTGAGCGACAAATATTTATACGAAGTTAAAATAGATTTTACGACGTTGGGAGACTACCTGAGCCGGCGAGAAACACGCACGCGAAAAGTACCACCACCAGGGAACATTTCAAGCTGCGGACCCACATCTCAGCGATCTCGGCGGAGGCCGGCTCGCGAATGTTGCTCTACTGATTGCTTCGTTTGCACTGGCAGCACCGATTGCCGATCCATTGCCAAGAGTGTCCTTACCGAAAGCTCCTATATATATAAGGATACCCCAGCGGTGAAAGGGACGCGCCGCGAGCGATCCGCGAAGGCATCCTCGGCGGCGCAGCCAGAGACGCTCGTGCATTGTCGGGCAATGAGTAATTATATTGTTTCTACTATTTACTACTTATCAGACGGACGAGCTAATAGAAACGGCAGGTGCGGTGTAACAGAAACAGCAGGACTGGTTTAAGACGAACCATTGCAGCCGGAGATGACTGCGTCATCGTTCTTTAGGAGTTTCCCCGAGAGAGACTTCAATGCTCGTCACGTTTATGCATCCTGTATGGCATGCCGCAAACGAATGTTGCGAATCCGTGCGTGTGTTTTGTGCTCATCTCGCACAAAGGGCTCTCAAAATCTCACTCTCTTTCTCGACCGCATTCTCTATCAACATAAATAACAGTTTTATGAGATATTAATTAATTAAATATATAATCTGTATTTATTAAATATATATTATTTCCTATTTGTTCAAAGAAAATGAATCCGAGTATCCTTTATCTAATCATTTGTTAGCACAATATAAAATAATAGAATTTTTTTTCTTCTAGAAAGAAAGTAATTTACTGCCTTGATATTTAAATTAGGTACTTCGATTGATAGTGAAGATTGATAAATATCAATAAACTCCCCGCCTTTGAAACATTTTACCCATTTTAAATGATTTATATTTGGCGTCAGATTTAAGGATTGTTTTCTATTTATCATTTTGTATGCCATACATTTTTAAATACGTGTATATACTTTATAATTATGTTTTCTGATTCTTTAAATTTTTTTTATAATAAAATTATAAACAGAAATATATGTTCTAAATTTCGAGACAAAAACACATTGTTTAAAATACATTTAATATAAAATTGATTTAATGTTAATACGTCTCTTGCTCTATACGCATTTATATTTACTTCAATTTTAAAGATAAAAATCTCGTAATTTTCATCATTAATAACTTTGTATTTATTAATCAATTCTCCACGATAAAAGAAACGACCATGATTTACTGTTTTCCATTGTTTGAGGCGCAACTTACGAAGTATCGAATATACGCACATATCTAACATAATTATAAATTACAAATTGCTTTGCGTGTACGTCGCAGCTTAGATGTACTGAAATTATCAAATTATTACTTCAAAAGGTACGCTGTCATTATTGTCAATTACAGTGTATGTATTTACGTTTACGCGTAAATTGCAGCTGCAATTCTCTCGTGTAAATAATTCACGTTGAAAAATACACGAAATTCGACTGGCCGATATCAGCAACTTCTTTTAAATCACGACCATTAAAATTCATCTTTTCCAAATGCGACTGTTTTTCTTTCGCTGACGTTCGATCGTTTGTCGGGATCATTTCTATTCTTAGAGGAATCCAGTAACAATTTATGTCATATCCATTCCATTAATGCCGTGCATGTCTATTTTTTAAAATCGATACACAACTCGACGATTAGATCAGAATATCATGGATTAAGTATGTGGAATGCATTTTAAGGACGGAGGAATGGTTTTTTTTTCTATTTTTTTTCGGTGAATCATTTACATCGAAATACGTCGGAATTCTTCTCGCGTTGTGTATGTACACGCACGTGAGAACTTCGGTGATATAAATGTCGCAGAATTATGCGTACTTATGCGATCGGTATGCGTATGTATACACGTAAGAGAACAAAAGCGATTTTATGATTTGTTGCGTAATAATAATAATAATAATAATAATTACGATAATATCCGCGTGCGTGCGTATTTTTAGAGTGTATGTGCTGTAACGTGTCTCTCTCATGTCTCCTCTGCGTGCCAATCTTATCCTGGATGATAAAGTATCATCGTAACTGGGGGAAAAAACACAGAGTATAATAAAAATACGTGGCCACAAATTCCACCGCCGGTGATGCCGAGATGCGCGAGATGTTATCGAGGAGCGAAGATTTCAATTTCCTTATTATTACCGCGTGTTACATCCGCGTTAACAGATTAATCGTACGATCAACGAAATCCACGCAAACCGGATGCAGGATAATCTCAGAGGATACTGCCGCGCGTGATAACTTATCTGTCAAATTAAGAGGATTTTATTATGTCATTCTTCTCTTAACCCTACAACACCACACTGTGTTTACTGCATTAGCACTTAGCAGCCTTCAGCACCTCTACCTATTGAGTGTAGCCATACGTCTGAAAAATTGCACAGCATGGGGAATCGTGTACTTAGAGAGAGAACAAAAGTTTATTTATCTTATCCAATTCCCTAACTTTCATTATATTATAGAAACAGCGGCTATTTTCAAAACAAACATGGGTGTGCTACACCTTAGGCTACGGTCAACGTGACACGTGACACAAATGCTTTGGAGCGTTCTTCTTCTCTTTCTTTCTTCATTGAAAGAAAAGAGAAGAGGAATGCTTTAATGCTTCGAAGCATTTGTAGCGTTGACCGTAGCCCTATTGTGGTGTTCTAGAGTTAATTAAGAAAAGTTTAATTGTCACAGTTGCAATATTCTTTCTTTTCCTTCTTTTAAAATTCTGCTTTAGGAATAATTTTGACAATCACGTACACGCACGTGTGTCAAGTCTTAAATTTGATCCTTTGACGCTTGCTGCTAAATATAATTTAACAGTTTCAAATAAAAATATAATCATTATTTTAAATATGTACAATATTTATGTAGAAATATATAAATGTTAATTTAATTTGTAATTTATGTACACAAACAAAATATAAGTTTCTAACGAATAATCTATGGACAGAAATCTTTAATAAATAACAAGAATACCTATCATCTTTAGTAACGATAATCCACGCAAAAGATAGACACAGCCTCGTTCTCAATCAGCGGTTTGATTGATTTTTTGTATAAATATAAAAACATGTCAAGAGCATTTTAATGTAAGGAAAGAAGCTGAACATACTGAATTTTCAATAATAAAATAAACCAAATTTAATAATAAATAGACAGCTAAAGCTATGATAAAGTTACGATATTACGTTCTATGTGGATTAAACTCAAGTTCTCGAACATGTGCACACTGCACACATCAGTTTTACTATAACAACAAAGTTATAATAAAAATTGTTATAATAACAATTGAAAGAAATTGTTATAATAACAATTTTAAATATTATATGTTATATTATATTAGTAAATAATTTACTTAAATATTTGAACAACGAAAAAGAGCTGTTCGCCTCATGTGTCCAGTGTGTCCACGTGCTCTGCGTGTCTTTCGCGTCAATTTGGAAATTTGAATTTCCCGCGTTCGTGCAACGAATCGTGCTCGTGCCGATTCGAGACGCGAGAGTTGAATCGATAACGGACTGCTAGCGCCAACGTTCACGTAGACTGACGTAGACGGAGATCAACGAAGATCAACGGAGATCGACGATCGACTTGGTGAGTGGTGGTGACGCAGACTGCGGTGCGCAGAGTGTTCCCGGGTAGTGTTCACCTCCAAGTTTTTTTACAAGGTTGATTTTATCGGAGACTCGTTCGTTTTTATCGTAGCGTCGTGGAGTGACACGTAAGTAAAGAATCAATCGTATTGTCCACATTCCTACTTTATGCACGACGGCTGTTTTCCCGGACAACGTGCAAATACGGCGGAACACGTTGGAACGCGACGATGGCTGTTTCCATCGCGTCCTTTTCCGCATGGGAGGAGATTCGATTTTAACGTTTAATAATGTCGAAAATCTGGACACTCGCTCGCGCAGAAGAAAGGTCTGATTGTCGCCGATTCTCTTATCACAACCTTGTGGGAGAAGATCATTCGTATTGGTTTACGTTAATTCTAACTTTGCGCCTAACCCCAGTGTCAAACACATTGAACCACTTTATGTAGCTTAATTAAACAGCTTGTGTATTTTTCCAGATATAAAAAGGTTTAGTACCTCGCAACGATGGCAGACTCTGACGACGAATACGATAGAAAGAGACGTGATAAATTTAGAGGTGAGAGGACAGAATCCTATTCGCGAGAGCGGAGAGACGATCGCAGGCGTGATGACTGGGTTGATAGGTATATAATACACATACATATGTCTTGAATACATCCGGTCTTATTAAATTATAGTAACCGCGTTTCATAAGTGAGAAATAAAATTATCTTGCATTCTATAATATACAATCTAAAAAAAACTCCTGTAACTTCTGTCACATGAAAAAGAAATAATGAGAAGAATTATTTTAATAGCCGCTCGCGTATGGATTTATATTTTCTTTTGTTACGTTTGTTGCTGTTACTGTTCTAGTCACACTGATAGTGATTCTTATAGAGAGTGGTCCAGCCGTCCCAGGCAACGTCCGGATTATCGAGAATATCGAGGCGGTGGGAGTGGAGGACGCGATCGTTACAGTCCTGCGAGATCCCAGGACATGGCGCCACCTTTAAAAAGAATGCGATTTGAGTGGGACGACAGGCCGCCGAGATACGGACACGATTATTATGGTGGAAGCGGCGGCGGCGGTGGCGGCGGCGGCGGTGGTGGTGGCGCAGGTGGAAATTCTTGGAGCCAGGACAATTATGCCTCTGCTCACCATGGCAACCATCACTATGGCAATCATAATAACAGCAGCAGGTTCGTTTGTTTTGTTATGTCCAAGTGTTTCTTCTTTTCTGAATTTTGCTGGACTGTATGACAAATAGAAAATGATGAGGAGGGCAGGATTTATGAGGATTCCACCAAAACGGAGTCGTTTGACTCCAAAATTATTAGCTAAGTTAAGGTACTATTTATATTTATAAGAAAAATCTCTGAATGCAGAAAACTACAGTCACTTCTCTTTATTACTACTTAAAGAGAAAAAGAAATACATCCCACTTGACAGCAAGATATTAAATAAATGCACAAAGTAATGTCTGCATTAAAACTTGCTAATTATATGATGACAAACTGCTGTATAACCGAATTATTGCATATATTATAGATTGATCCTTGTAATACATTGTGATTATCGTCGAGGAATACATGATATATCGATGTTGTTTTCAGTCGAGAAGTTGCTGGCAATTTCAGTAATTCGAATATTGAAACCCAGCCACCCATGATGTCCTTCAAAGCGTTCCTCGGTACTCAAGAAGATACCATTACTGACGAAGAAGCGATCAAACGCTACAACGAGTACAAATTGGAATTCAGACGGCAGCAGCTCAATGAGTTCTTTGTCGCCCATAAAGACGAAGAATGGTATATTAATTTTTACTCTTCTTTTTTTTTCACACATGTACATTTCTGGGGTTGCATGGTTATATTATTCAGGATTGAATGATTTCGTGGCATTTTTAATAGATAACAAAATAGAATTCATTTTTACAATGGCTATTTGGCTATCTAAAATGCTATCTTGATATCTCTTAAGTGAGTGAACAACGTCGTTAAAAGCATAACTGAGTAAACAATAAATACTTTTAGTAAACCACTGCCATTGTAGGAGATTGGTCGCATAGAACTCTGTTCACGCATGTACACATATGGCTACATGCTTGGGAGAGCTGAAAAACGATTTATAATCTCTGATAAATTGCAGATACGATAGATTGTAGTTAATTTCAAACAATATGACCAGCTTTGTCTATCCCTACAGCATTTCGCCGCCATCGCCTTATACCTTGGGTCATCTCGCTCGTTTATTTTCTCGTACGATATTTTATGAATTTCGCGTCTCGCGCATCGCTGAAGACACGAAGTGCCTGTTAGGTAGCTAGATAGATTTGCGAGCTGGGCGCGCAAAGCCCAAACATTGCTCGCGTAGGCCGCGTTCTAAACCCGTTATTTATTTTTACATTCGAGCATACCTTTGTCGATAAGACTCTGTGTCGACGAGAAAACTGAGTGCGAGTAAAAATATGACTACAGGTGAGGCTCCACTCTGACAATGTTGATATTATCAACCATGTTTAATCGTTTGAGTGTCGAAGGTAAAAAATCTGCGAAAAACACCAAGCGGCGCGTGTTCGTGCTTCTGTTTTATATCGGAAAGTGCCATGATAAATAAAATAATAAGTAATAAGTAAAAATAAAATTTACTATGTGTACAGTTTTGATCATTTTTAATAAATTCTTAGGGAAGAAAACACTTTGCTCGCGTAAAGCATATTCAAGTTCTAAGAATTGCGATAAAAGCTGAGCGCATTATCAAGCTTCGGCGCTCGTCGGCACTTTTCGACATGCAAAGCACTCAAACGTTTAAGGTATATTTCCGAGCGATTATGACATATGGACTTAAAATCACAAAGCGACGATTCACGGCTAATTAAAAACTTGTCTCAAGAGATATTGTGACGACCTAATTTATATATATGTAAAAGGCGACAGTTATAATTTTAAATTGAAACTTACTAATGGTTCATTTTTCACGTGGGTATTTTATTCTATGTGCGCTCCGTTATGTATAAATTATAGATTTAACATAACATGACATTTGAGTTGTTGTAATTAAAACACGGGAATTATAATTAATATGATATAAAATTTTTACTTCGTGAATATATTATGTACATGCATAATATGAGGAAGTAAAACATACATCTACTTTTTCGATTGTTCTTTACCTTTCGTAAGGCATTGAAAAATTACTTTGTGATGTTTTACGTACCTTATATCTGCATACATATATTATAAAGAGATGCGCCAATTGATCCACGTTTTCATCCGCGTTGCCTTTTTTAAATTACAGAACTAGCTGCGTCACTGATACGTATGTTTCTATTCTGGACTTTTTTAATATCATTTATATTGATATTTTCGTGAACGTCCATTTATCGCTTTTTTTTCTATTAATCGCCAGGTTCAAAATAAAATACCATCCTGAGGAGTCTGTGAAAAGGAAAGAAGAGCAAGTATCGGCGCTTAAGGTAGATACAACGCTGAAATGCATAATGTATCTGTTTTCTAATTTAGTCATTAATATATTTATCAGGACTGACAGAAATTTTGATTTTTGACTTTAGAAACGCGTGGATATTTTTCTGGAGTTGCTAAAATTTGGAGGCATAGACAAGGTGTCTGTTGATGCCGATCAAGCGGATTCGTTGTTACACCTTTTAGATGCAGTGGTTATTAAACTGGAAGGGGGAACAGAGGAAGATTTACAGATTTTAAATGTCAAACCACTTAAACCCATAATAACTAAAGACTTTTTGAGGGAAAAAGAGGATCACAAGAGAAAACCTTCTACAGAAAAGAAATCGGAGAATAGGTATTATACAATATATACTAGATGTTTTGAGAAAGATATATGAAATGTGAAAAAAAAACATTAATTATTTTTCTATTCACTTTATTTTAGCGAGGAAAATAAGGTAGACGACTCACAACGTGAGGAGAAAGATTCCAAAAATGATCAGAATGCTAACATGGAAATTGAAAGCTCGGCAAAAGATGAAAGTACAACGTCTGAGTCTAACAAAGTCAAGGAAAACGAAAACGTGGAAAGTAAAGATGCGGAGGAAACTGCCGATGACAATAAGTCTGGTATATATTTAAAATATTTTATATAAAAATTTTGCGTTTATGTGCGTTACAAGCTCTCTTATTACAGCAGAAAAATCGGAGAAATCAAGAAAGCGTAAACGTACCGACAGCAATAGTAGCAGCAGTAGCAGCAGTAGCAGTAGTTCCTCTGGTAGTGACAGCAATAAACTGGATATACCGAAAGAGGAGACTCGTGAGTATAATTAAATCTGTCTTTGTAAAAACGTAGAATTCTTATCAGAATATTGTATTTGTATTTATTTTTTGCAAATCACAATTGTTATCACAGCTGCCAATGAAAAGACAGAGGCTAATAACGAAGGTGCCGATGAAAAAGACATTAAAGTGGAGAAGCAGGAAACTAAAACAGAAGTAGAAGCAAAAAGTAATAAAAAGTCTACAATTGAACCAGAAGCGGTGATCGATTTGGCTAGTGAAGACAGAGAGAAGGAGCCTAGAGCTTTGCACAAAACGAGTAGCATCTTCCTTCGTAATTTGGCACCGACCATTACCAAGGCAGAAGTTGAAGCTGTTAGTTGAAATCTTTTCCATAAATAAATCTTGTAAAAGCTTTTGTAAATACTTGAGTATTCTACACTTTGAGCTATTTTTATAGCTAACGATACTTATTGAGATTTATTACATTATAACATTACATAATTATGTTTATCGGATAGATGTGCAAGCGATTTCCAGGATTCTTACGTGTGGCTATAGCGGATCCGCAGCCGGAGAGACGATGGTTCCGTCGTGGCTGGGTTTCATTCGAGAGACAAGTGAACATAAAAGAAATCTGTTGGAGTTTAAATAATATCCGAGTAAGTTTACTCGTATGTGTGTGTGCATTTGTTATGTAAAAAAAGAAACGAAACAAATGTTTTTAATTACTATGTCTCACATAGCTACGTGATTGTGAGCTTGGAGCAATAGTAAACAGAGATTTATCACGACGTATTCGATCAGTGAATGGTTTAACATCTCACAAACAAATAGTCAGACATGATATTAAACTTAGCGCCAAAATCGTACACAATTTGGATAATAAAGTCGGACTATGGAGAGACGAGAAGAAGGATGAAAGCGCAACAAAACAGGAAGAAGACAAAGAAAACAAGACCGCTCAAAGTAGCAACGAGGTTGAACAAGCTGTAAGTAAAATTTACGTTTATATACATCACATGCCAATAGAAGCAAAAACTTGGCTTACGATCGTGTGAAACTTTGCGTGTTATTTTAGGCTTTCGGATTGTCATCTAAAAATCCAGTATTGAAGAACATAACAGACTACTTGATAGAAGAAGCTTCAGCCGAAGAAGAAGAATTACTAGGTATGTCAGGTGACCAAGAGGAGGGTCAGTTAGGCGGCGATGGAGATAGTTCAATCGAGAGAGATCCAGTTTTAATCAAGGTAAATTAAACGTGTATAAGATAGAAATCAGACTATATAGAAAATAATTTGATGAGTGACGTAATGAATTATATTTTATATGTATCAATGAACACAATGTTATATTCGTTCTTACAGGTATTAGACAGATTAGTGCTGTACTTGCGGATTGTTCATTCCGTTGATTATTACAATCACTGCGAGTATCCAAACGAGGACGAGATGCCAAATAGATGCGGAATAATGCACGTGAGGGGATGCCCACCCACCGCTAAAGTCTCAAGCGCAGAATTATCGGAATATTGTCGCAACTTTGAGAGCAAAATGTCTGCTTTTCTACAACCGGTTGCTACTCTATCTGACGAAGATTTTGACAAATTAGGCGCGAAAAATGCCGAAGTGTATCCTTTTCTTCTCTATATTTAATATTTAGATATAATCCAATATGAAAAGTATGAATCTGAAAAAAATGACGATTAACTTAAACAATATTTCCTTAATATATAAATAGTGAGGTCGAGAAGTTTGTTCAAGCTAATACCCAAGAATTATCGAAAGATAAATGGTTGTGCCCTCTTAGCGGGAAGAAATTCAAGGGACCCGATTTTATCCGCAAGCACATCTTTAACAAGCATTCTGAAAAAGTTGCCGAGGTGAAAGCGGAAGCTGAGTACTTCAACAATTATTTAAGAGACCCAAAAAGGCCTCAGCTTCCTGAACATCCTGGTAACAAGGCTCCGCTGAGAGAAGGATCACGTGACAATTTTTCGCCATATGGTTGCAGCTCGTAAGTACAAAAATTACAAGTACTTAGGAAATGGCGATTATTATCATGATATGTATAAATCATAAAGAATTTTATCAATAATATCAAGATAACATGAAATAACGTCGTTAAGGTACTCAACGCAAACAACCACAAATATTTCTAGATTCGGAAGTTACAGTGGTGGATTCGGCGGTAACAGGAGCAATTATGGTTCTGGTTACGGTGGCGGATTTGGATTTAGTGCGCCACGTTCTAATCGTGGCGGATTTAATCGAGGACGGTAAGACAATCCTCTTTTTATGTTTCAGTGCTAATTAATAAAGTCTGTAGATAAGATGGTTGATGAATTATAAAGAGAATCTACATAGTTGACATTTAGTTTTCTTTGGCATAAATTTTATGTTGGAATCAAGACAAGAGTCAAGATATCGGTAATGTATCACTGGCCTGTTCAAGTTACTAGACTGAACATTTTGATAACAATGTTTTACAGGGCCGCTCCAGATACTACATCAAGACCTATTATTAGTTATAATGACTTGGACCAGCCGGACATGGACATGTTTTAAGTTTTGTCGAAATGTCTACGCGAATAACTTAACCTTAAAACAATCATAAAAACGCTAATACTATTACAGATTCTCTATATGCATATATTCATACATGCTGGATTACGTAACACACTATTGGTAAAAAAAATGAAAACTAGGGCGATCAAAAAATTATACTACAAAATTAGTACAATCTTTTAAATGTTATTTATAATATAAATCAAATTTCTTTAATGCGCATCGAGATCCGGTATTATATACTTAGAAACAAACAAAAAAGAAATCTAAATCGGTGCATGTGTATGCATCCATATATACACACATTGAATATTAACAGGGTGAGTTTTAATTAAATATAAATATTTCAAGAGTAAATCTAAAACCCAAAATAAAAAAGAAAAACGTCATATGAAGGGACCATTTAGGCTTTATTTGTTATAACTGAAAGTGGATGCACTTTATGTATTTTCTTTAATTATAACTGAGAAAATAAAGTCTGAACTTACGATATTTCTTTGTATTTTGAGCTCTTTATCTCTTGAAATAGTAACATATAATAAAGAATCATCCTGTATGTGCAGAAAAGAATTATTTTATTTCTCTTTATTAAAATAGTTTTAAAATCATAATTTATACAGTCCTATCAAAAACGAGTCTAAGGATCTGTTGATGCTGCAAATTTATAATATGAATAACAAATAAATCTATTTGTGTGTTACTCTAACGATGTCATTTTATTTTGTCCCATTTCCGTTTAAACCCTATGTCCGGTTGGTCATCACGGGAAATCATGACGTGCTCAATAGCCACATTATATATATTATATGTATATGTGACATAAAAAAGAAAATTATATTTTTAATTATTTTTAATATCTAATATTTTAATATTTAATTAATATTTAATTTTTAATTTAATAACATTTACGAATTATATTTTTAATTATTACTTTTAATAACATACGATTTCTTAACGAACTTTATTATGCGCATATGCGTAAAATTTTAATTTTTAAATACGTTTTAAATACGCTTACATCATATATGATAGAATCAAAAACAAATTTACATAAAATTTATCGATTATGTTTTAGTTAGATATTTTATTATTATATTTATTTTGTTTTGCGTGTATATATACACATATTATACATATACATATATACACGCAATGATATCAACATTTATCATTTTTTCTAATAAAGATTTAACATTACAGTGGCGATTTCCGACCAGTCATACATTATCGAGACCTCGATGCACCGCGGGAACCGGACGAATTCCTATAAGATGATAAAAAAAGATACTAATCAATATGAAAATATATAGACGCCTCTTAGAACCACTTGAAACAGTAACATTTTTTTCTGTAAGTCGTTAATCACAAGTGTGTACATTGCATACCTGTGTATATACATACATATATACATATACGCATATATATCTATATATATATTATATATCTATAATCAGTAATTTCGGGAATAAAGTTAGTTATAGTAAACATACAAATATTCAATATTTTCTAAAAGAAAGAATTATCAGACAAATATATGCTATACATAATTTATATACAAAAGAACAAGATTTTAAACATTGATCAAATTAAGTGAAAATAAAAAATCCAAATCAAACTTGGATAAAACGTATAAAACTAGCACCAGACTATATACAATTCACAAGTCGTGATTTACACAGACTTCAATTTTTCATTCGTAACTTGTCATTCATTTCTTTATAACTGTCTCAAGAAAATTAGGAAGACATGAATGAGTTGTGTACAAAATTATACTAAACAAATAATAAACTATAAATCGCAAATGGTAGTGAGTATTCGTTCTACTAAATGATGAATTTTCATTTATCTCCTATGAATCAAATTGTGCATAATAAAAATATTATGTATTTTATATATTACTTGAATTTCAATTTGAAATAGCAAATAGATTTAGATAACAATATAATGTTATGTTTATGTTAATATTATGCTGACTACATATTCTACATAAAATCGATAATTGCTTTTTTTCTTTCTTTTCATGAACATGGATATAAAATTGGTTTACATAGTTTTAATATCTATTGTTTATAACGTATGTGAACATGTCTTAGGCTTAATAGTAACACAATAAAAGGATCACTGTAATTCACTAATGTGTTATTCTTTGACAATTATTAAGAGATAAGGGCAATGAGAGAAAGGATATATGGCACTAGATTCACTAAATAAAGTGATTCAATATATATATTGTCATATTTCTGTCTCTATACAACACGCTATATACATTACATACATTTATTTGTATAAAATACTGATGCATTTAATCTTTCTCTGATTGGCAATGTCTTCCTTCATGTGTAAATACTAAGTAAACCGGTCTTTGCAGTGTCTCTCATCCGAACCATCTCCGCAATCGTCAATCCCATTACACTTCATTCCTTTCGTAATACATCTACCGTTTCTGTACAATAAAACAAATTTTACATGTATTAAACAACGATATATAATATTTGAATTTAAATCTTGCAAATTCTTTTCTA
This sequence comes from Temnothorax longispinosus, assembly GCF_030848805.1. Classification (NCBI taxonomy): domain Eukaryota; kingdom Metazoa; phylum Arthropoda; class Insecta; order Hymenoptera; family Formicidae; genus Temnothorax; species Temnothorax longispinosus. The sequence continues at coordinate 4,378,781 of NC_092359.1, forward strand.
TTTTTTTTGTGAAGGCATTCTTTTTTTCCAAAATATGACATGCTGAATTTAAAAATTCAAGTCCTTTCGATAAGAATCAAAATATGTTAAAGTTGTTCGACACACTGATATCGTTATAGTTTATCTCACCGAAAGAAATTAAAAGGCCATTAGTATAATTAAGTTAGAAAAGAATGTGCAAAAGTTTAAAAGATATAAGTAAGGAATTTCGAAGATTGACAATTCAATATCACAGAAAGAGAAGACCTATTCATAAAAAGGATATCGTTTTCTTTTTAATTATAGCATCTACCTCTTATACAGAGACATTTTAAAATATTGACTTACTGGCATGTAAATTCGTGTTTATTGCATCGCCCTTTGCATCCGTGAGGCTCATCTGATCCATCGCTGCAGTCTGCTAGTCCGTCGCAAAAGCGAACTTTCAATATGCATTCCCCATTGCTACAGGTATATTCGCTGTCCAAGGGGCAAGCTAAATCGAAAATAAAAGCTGTTATTTAAGTTAGGTTTTTCCGACAGCATTTTTTTGCGACGACCTGCGTCAAATATGAATTTGATAATTTGAGATAAAAGATTTTTAATTCTGATTCTCCTATATCAAATTTTTTTGAATTAAGTTACTTTTTCAGGAAATCAACTGCATTTCTTGAATATTTAATAAATAAATCATAAAATATGCCTGATTATTCGCTCATATTTACACAGCAAACTTAACTATTTTTATCTGCAAATTATCTTTTTTTTCTGGAATATTCGAGTATGAGATCTATATAGCATAATGCAATGAACATGATCACATTCTTCAAATAAAAATGGATTAATCTCTCCATCAGATGTGTCAAAGTGCCTAATGCTACATTATACGAGACGCGATGTAAACAATTTTACACCACGCGTTCTAAACTATTAATAATTAAAACTCGTGCATTGTTAAGGATTCAGCGTGCAGACTTTCGTGTAAAAAAAAATACATGCATCTCAAATATAAAATGTGTACTCACACCGACCAAGATTACGACCTACGAAGGAAAAAAGAAAAAAAAGATGAAAAGGATGTTCGTCAAGCGATGTAAAAGGAGGACTACGAATAACTTTTCTGCTTATAATTTTATACAAGATGTCCTACAGATGTCTTTTTTTTTGTCCGTATCTCGCGAGGATAGTTAAATGTCTTGGAGATAAAATATGACCGAAGGCCGTTTGAAAAGTGATCAAGCGAACAATCATAAAATGTCTTTATTGCAAATAATACTTTAGACAGGATTAATAATGTTTTTACCGCGACATTTACCATTATTTTGTTGCAACAAAACTTAAACAAGTGCGACAAGAAATACTTGATAGGGTACTATACAACATCTAACAATGTGACTTGGTGGATTCTTTTTTTTTTTTTACTTCAGATTTGTACTCTCAAATAATTTACGACCTACGAAAAATCATTACTCCTTCACCATATTACAACATGTAAGGCAACATTTTCGTTTGTCGAACATTTCGACATCACAGATTATCGTTATCACGATAAAACGCCGGAATGCTCACCTAACGTGCAATTAATCTCGTCGGTTGCGTCCCAGCAATCTATCTTTCCGTCGCATCTCCTCCCCAACGGAAGGCAGGAAGTCTCGTTACCGCACTGAAAATGCGTCTCCAGATCGCAGACTGAAAAAGAACGTGTAGTACTACCCGATAGCATCACATTCTCCACTTGCTTCGCGTACTTTGTATTTGCATACCTCGATACCCATATTAAATATCGCAAGCCGTTCTAGATATAAAATCAAGGGAGCAGATTGGGTCCTTTTGTAAATATATTGTAAATATAATTTATCGCAATAGTATAATTCGTCTCGATTAAAATCATGCACAAACGAATATTGAATGACAATAAAAACTAGCGCCAGTATACAAGCTAATTTTTTCTCACAATAATCTTACAATATTATCATCTCGCCGAACATTTCTTTTTTCATAAACAGTTTGTGCATATAATATTTTCGTTTCTAAAATAAGTAATTCTGCATGTTGGTCTAAGAATAAATCGAGCCTCAATAAATCTCTTTTTATCTTAGGAAAAAATAATTTTGTATATCTATATTTCATCACGGCTTGTGTCATATCTTAGTTCGGCCATATGAGATTCGTAATTTGCACCACTTTTTATTAAGCCCATCAATCGATATCGAATGATTTTAATTCGAGTGCGCGCTTCGGCTTTAACGCGGAAAATATGATTGGGGCGATACAAAAAACTGGCAAACCGAAGCCTCGCAAATAAGCAAAGAAGAAAAGCCGATAACAGAAAGTTATAGGTCACTACGAACTAGGGCAATGCGGTATATTTTAACAAGAGACAAGTCGCACGTGGATCGACGCGACCGGCTTACAATAATTCAAGATCAACGAACAACGTTCACATAAATCTAATTTTATGACATTGATCAATCATTAATTGTAATATACTTTTCCAATATTTTTGCGTGTAATTAATATACTTTAAGCATGTAACTCTGCTCTTTTTGTAATTATCACGATTATCATTACTAGCTGCCATTAATAATCAAAACACTTTTTGATGAGAATTCTCGCCGTAAAATTAATTATCTTCATATTCTTTATTTTAAAAAAGAAAGAAAAAAAAGAGAAAAGCCAGGATTTGTTTTAGGACTCTATTGTTTGTAAGAAGGCCAAGTAAAATCGTTCAAAGATATCTCGCGTCCCAGAAAAAGATAAATGCGTTTTTGCTGTATTTATTAATCCCATTTACACCTACCGCAATTGTACTCGTCCGAATGGTCATAGCAATTCATATGCCCATCGCAACGCTTCTCTAAGGGGATGCATAACGTGTTGGAGCAAGTCCATTCGGCGTCTAAGCAAGGATGTTCAATCTTCACGCACCTTTAACAAAACAAAAATAGACTGAAATAAATAAATTGATTCTAAATTAAACTGAACGAATTAAGTGAGTATTAATCAAATCTCTATGCCTCTAAGAGGACCCCGATAATTGACGATTTATCATATAATTTCTATGCACGAACATGTATACATCTAAAATTATATTCATATAACTCGACATAAAATGTCTCAACAATGTAAATATTGTAAAACGTATAACGTATGCCTTGCGTCTTGCATCTTACAAGATTTAGAAGAGCATCAAGAGTAGGTATATAATAATTATGTAATAATTTTAGTGATTAAATTATTAATCTAGTGGAAGAGCTAATAATAATTATAAAATAAAAATAATTATACAATAATTATGGTAATTAAATTATCAATATAATATTAATATAATATTATAGTATTAAATTATTAATATAAATGAAAGAACTGTATATGACTGTAACTGTGAGAGCTACTGTCAAGGTGGTCGTCGCTTAGAAAGAATTTAGCTGACACTGCTATCCATCAAGAATAGGATAAATTATCCCGACGCTATCACAATCAAAAATAAGCGGCGACGAACCTGAGAGCGTCCACATCGAGACGGTGGCATTTCTGCTTACTGACAATGCAGAAACCAGCACATCCGGTGGGATCGTCGTGATCGAGGGGGCTCCTGCATATCGGCACGTCTTCTTCGACAAGGGCAACGCACACCTCGCCCTGCAGGCAATCGTCGCAATATCTCGTCGCATTAATAACGTTCTGACTCGCAGCTTCCGTTTCCGCGCCTTCGCTTGACGGCGAAGTGCTTCCCGGAAATGATGGATCGCTGTTTAAAGGGGCACCCGTGGCGAACTCCTCTGCCTTGATCGGCGTTAACGTCGTCATGTTCGCCATCGCGATCGTTAGATTTGACTCATCGTTCGGGATCATGGGCGTGAACGGTTCACCGGAAGTAACGTTCTGCCCCGTCAACCTGCTCGTCGACGACTTCAGGTATTGCTGAATGATCTGGAGCTTCTCGGGTTCTGAAAAAGAAAAAAAAAGAAGAGGACGTGACACGATCAGTCATCGCGGGTGAAAGAGCTCGTTACCGCGTGTCCGCGACGACGGAAGTGCGGAATAAATGTAGGTATCGAACCATGCTTGAAACGTCAAGAAATGCTCCATATTCTTTTTTAAACTAACAGGATCGTTTTAAAAAGAAAAAGATCATACTGAAACATGAGAAGAGCCCTCAAAAATCTCACGAAGTATACATTATAAATTATATCGTTTTCTTTCCAATTAATTGATTAATTGTTTTATTTTGTTAAAAAAATTTTTTTTTCGAGAAACAGCTTAATAAAATCTTGATTGAAAAAGTATTTTCGGATTTTTGCTGTACAAGAGAAATACGAGGAAAGTAAAATTATGTTCTCCAATTCTTCGTTCTTCTTCTAACTTTTCAATTCTTGTTTTTTTTTTATATTGCACGAGAATCGATTTAAAGTGCTAATTTATTATTACACAAAAGAAAGAAATAAAAAAACAAATTCGTATATAAGTATAAGTTAGAATCTTCTCGATTTCTCGCAAATAAACTTGAAAAATGGAGTGTTAGAGGATGGAAACAGAAAATAGAGGATTCTGTTCCCTCCATGTTGCGCCTTGAAGGGGTTGAAGGTACGACCTTTCGAGGAACTTTCTCTCGAGCCTCGGGATTCCAGACATGCCGAACGTCCGCGAGACACACGGCCGTTAGCTCTTGCCACTTTTCATCACGCGTTACTACTCGCAGCCGCGCTTCAGCACGATCGACCGCGCGCGCAAACACGGTCGGAGGAAACGTTCTGTTGACCCCGCGGTTAAATTCATCTCGTTGGAGCAATTGCCACGCTTTGCGTCGAATTAAACCTCGGCCGTCAGCTGGCGGGATGCAGATACTTTTAATTGCCCGAACGATAAGGCGACGGCGCCGGCGATGGCGAGTGTATCGTTTATTCCCGGCTAATATACGGGGTCCCGGCACGCAAGCCCTTGCACAGCAAAGTTCGAACGATGAAGACTTGCAAATATATCATTAAGCTCTATATCGTCGTAAGCTGTCAAAAAGCTCTATATGTTATTCATATTATTTTAACGTTGACGAACTGTATGTATTAATAATAACAGGCACGATATAAAAAAAAAACTGTTCTTTATAATATCGCAAAGCATAGTTAAAAGCTAGAAAATCACAAGAGATAATAGAATTTCAATAAATTTTTGCTGTATGAAAGTAAAAAATCTCTGAGAACGTCTCTCTGAGAAGATGTTGCAGAATTGAAGATCTGAAGTACTTTGTATACACTTCGGCGATACGGAAGCGAGTCAATGTGCAGTCAGCATGAGCGCAAGATGAATTGAGCCTCTATGATAAATCAATAAACCGTTCTGATCGAACGATAACCTCGGGTTAAATAATATTTCATTCTGACAAACGTTACATCTGTCTAGCGAACTATTTCTAACGTTTCATCGAGCTACTGCTATTACTTCACAAGCAATCAAATATAACGCGCGCGCAATTCCAATGTGCCTTCTATTTCGCTTGAAAGAGTTTCAAATAAATCAACAGCAATGAGTAATAAGAAATAAGCATCTTGTAAAGAAAGCTATTTTAAAAGTCTTGCGGTATTCCTATTTTTAATGCTCTTAAACTAAATAATAGTGGATGTTATAAAATTAGAAGGATATAATTCACGTACGAAAAAATTATATAGAAACGAACAACAGATCTTCGTTACGTTCTTCACATTCAACGAAATCCAGATCGTAAAATATTTAATTGCATGGCAAAAGAATATATACAATCGTAGTGAAATAACGCGCGAAAACTTTAGATTCTCCATTTAATAAACAAGCAAATAAAATAATTAACAACATTAAGAGTAAAACGAATTAAATAAAGGTTTACTTACCGAAGACGATGTACAACGCGACCCCTGCGACCCCCAGCAGGATCAGCAGGACGATCAGCAGGGGTAGGAGCGGGCTCGAGCATCCGGACGCCTTCAGGGGACGAGCCAGGTGTAACGTCCAACCGCGACGGTGCTTGTCCAGGCGCGCCGGATGCGGTGGCGGCTCGTTTCTGACGCTTCGACGTAAATTAACGCGATTCTGCGAGGTCGGGGTGTGCGTCCGCGCCGGTAAGGAATAGGCCCTCTGAAACGAAAACGGAAACGTATAACAAGCCGGGTCCTAAAATAGTAGGCTGCGAATTTACGAGCAAGACATATCTAATTCAAACGTGATCCCATAGGGCATAGATAAGTGAAGAAAAAACGAGAAAAGATAATTCGTCGATTCAAGGAAGGGATAAAGGATTGATCGAAAAGTGCACACGACGTCATAAAATATAAATGTTTTATAGTGTCCTGACACATTTAGGAATTAAAAAGACAAACGTTTTCAATCTATTGCGAAAGCGCGCGTGATCGATCCTAAAACAGATCTACTGCTCCTTCGAGTTTCGTCAGTAATCGCAGTTGGCGTCTTATTAATTATGCATCCAAGTCGTTTAAATTGCGAAGAAAGAGCTTTCGCGTAATAAAATGTAGATGAGTAGATTACGTCAGAGGAATTATATCCCTGCGTTCGACCTTCGCTTCTACACGATTCTCCGCGTTTGCCGGACTTACGATACCTCGAAAAGAACCAAGATGCTCGAAAGCGGCAAGGACGACTACTAATTTAAGAAACGCTGGCCTATTGTAATGCGCTTTCGTAATTTTTGTTGACGCGTCGCTCGTTGACGACGACGACGACGAGCTCGTCGTCTCGTCGCGATCACGTCGGGCTATAGATAGACATCTTCCACTTCCGCTCCGTTTTGTTTCTTTACGTCGGTGCAGCGCCAGACGGCGGCCGTTTTCTTCTTCTCCCGAGGCTGTCAACTCTCATCGTGACTCTCTCGCGCGGGCCGGGAAATCGCGGACGAGCCACCTCGGCGAGCCGCGAATATGACCTCGCGGTACCAAAACGCGCGCTCAGTACAATTTCTTGCCGCTTACCGTGTTTTGATACTTTATTTACCGCCCACTCTAATCACCCGTTCGCGATCTATATTTGATCCTCACGTCCACCAGAACTTTCAATCAAAATGTCCGCGGATATCCGGTGGATATTCCTGGCTAAGCCTGCCCAAATATGCCGCGACAGATTTCTTACATTTCTTAACTACATAACATTTACGCTACAATCATTATTATCTAAAAAAGTGTTTTATGCAAAGATATTTTGCAGCTGTTATCTGCTATATAGCTCTGATTACGTAATGTCAAAACAGTACAATGCAAATTGCTTGTCTAAACGAGAATATTTGAGTAAGGTAAGGTAAAGTAAGAATAAATACGGGATGATAAATATACAGAATAAATAGAAAATATGTTGAAAACGTTACATAATACTTTTATAATTTTGTCGAGATTTCGTATATCGCGGAAACTGTATTTCGCGTATTATTTATGATGGCAATGATATAGCTTAAGGTGTAATGCGCTTCTCTGGGCCATATGATTTCTTAGCTATCGTTAAAGTGTCCGGAGTGTTCGGACAGTAGTTTCGAATTATCTATAGAAAGCATAACACAGTTGAAAGAGCTCGAAATAAAGTCACATCTGCGATTTTATGTTTAGCCGCTCTTGAGTAATCTTCATATATTATATTTATTCTTTCGGATAAAAAGAGTTTTTCAAACGCGATAACATACTCTTAAAAATGTCTGACAAGTATCCACTAAAATGCGAGATATCAAACTCTGATAATATATTATTTAGACAAATAACAAAATATACATGAGAGATATATACGCGTTGTATTAATGCTTATAATAAAAGTATTATATTGAGATATTTTACCTCATACAGAAAACCTTGCATTATGAACACAGAAAAATCACCGTAATATCAACACATTATTATTATTATTATTAACATTTGTAGAAATATAAAGACGTAAAAATAGAAATAGACTAACGAAATTGGTCAAACGTACTGCACAACAATTATCTGCTAACTGATTCGAAGAAGACACTCAACAGACAAAAAACGGCCTTTTAATATCAATACAATATGTATAAACAAACAAATATCTATGATCTCTTCAATATCTAGTAACAGATATTGCTTCCTCATAGAGGAAGCTTTTTTAAAAAAAAATTCGCAACAATCGTACGATTTGATCAGTTTCGTGAGACACTGCAGTATATTTATATAGTTAATATATATTTATATAAAATATTTTCTATAAATACAATATATTTTTATAATAAATTTCTCTAAATATTAGTTATTTTTTGTTTATAAATATATATAATAAATATATATAGAAAAATCATATAGCATTTTTCTATATTTTATATACATATTATACGACATAATTATTCGCACAAAATTACGAGATTTAGTAACGCGTTTCTTTAATTCAATATAATTTTTCTACGCGAGCATATTCGGAGATGTAAATGCTTTACCTGCATTTAAGGTTGTTCGACTCTCGATCGCCACTAACCGAAAACGATCACATTTAACGGCGCGCGATGGAGAGACGCGAGAGCGGTCACCATTGTACGCTCCACCACAGAATGTCAAAGATGTCGATCGACCGTTCCTGTCACGAAGCTCTAAAAGCCGGGCTTCTCTTTTTCTCTTCTACGCCTGCTCATGTGTATACTCCGGCACGCGCGGCGTGCACGTGTGCAGCGGTGATGTAATACGTTGACGGCGTCGTGCTTCGCGTTTGCAAGTACCGTCTCCGAGTGTTAATTTTCGCGCAGTGGGTGAACAGGACTGTGAAACAATAACGAAACTCGCGAAATTGAAGGGTGCGCACATAACAACGTAATCCCGTCTTAAAAAAAAAACTTGTAAAACGTCAACTAATTCTGTACAGTAACTTGAAAAACAAATTTTTTTTCTAAATATAAAATTTGTACACATACGATATATAATATTTTAAAAAGACCTCTTAATTGGAATTAGTTTATAATTAATTTTGTACTGAAATCAATGCAAGCATGAAAGTTTATATTAAAATTAATTAATAAAATTTCTGTTTAGTTTATCTTAAAAATACATTATCTATTTATTAATATACATATATATAATTCTTTTATATATTTAATATAAAAGTTTCAACCACGTGGTGAGTAGGTTGAGTTGTCACCCTTATTGTTAGTGTTCAAAGACACTATAAGCTGTAAAAGAAGAGTATTTTGTTTGTATTAAATTTTTCCGGGACAGCGCGAACGCAGTCCCGACTACCAAAAATTATACGCCCGAGATACCCACTTTAGGGGTATTCGCAAGGGTCAGCTCGACCGTAGTGCAATGGAAGAGCCTCGCCCTGGAGGAACCGCCTTCATGATCACGGTAGCCTCTGCGCCAGGTAAGTATGCTTTCCGTACCGTACGACCCCTTAATATTAGTTCACGTCGTGAATTTTAAATACGAGAAACTCATAGATAAGCGCGCCGCGTAGTGTCCACACGCTCAACTAAACCAGCTAGTCGTTAAATCGAAACTAGTCGGAGACAGCGACTCTCTCCCCGACTCCCCTCTCCATTCCTACCAACAACTCTAAATGCATCGCTCGTGTCATTATATCACGTTACATCTAACAACGGGCATTATCTTGTTAAATAATTGACATAGAAAAATTATATAATGGACTTTTTTAGTCTCAATCTCCTCCGTATAAACTTATCGATTAATCGATTTGAAATGTGAAATTTCTGCTATCACTCTCTATGACAAACAATTGACATTTGACATAGAAAAAATATAATGGATTTCTTTACTCTTTGTAGGTATCATCGTTCTCCCCTTTCAACTTATCGATTAGTTAATTTGAAATATAAAATTCTATTGCTATCCTTCGTATCATAATAACACTTCTAATTTTTACTCGTAAAACTTTTTTTGAATTTTATCTTTCATAATATTGTTTAAATGTTAGTCATAAAAATAAATTCGTTAAAATTCAAAAAGTATACTTTTTGAAAGTTATAACTTCGTACTTTTGTCTTTGCAAATTGAAAAAAAAAATGTTACTTTTCGCCCTTTTATCAAAATATCGAAATTTAAGAACCAAAAATAAAAATAAAATGCAATAATTTAATAATTGAGTTAAATACTCCTTAATGAGTATTCATATTTTAAATACAAGTTCTTTAAATTACATGCAAATATATAATAAATATTTCAAAACAAATTTTTAAATTATAATACAATCTCATTCTGTATATGAATATGACTTAATTTAAATTAATTAACATACTTTTCTCGCCTTTAATTGCAAGAATTGTTTGAAGAAACTTCGAGAGAGAAGTCATAACATTTATAAATTTTATAATACTTAAAAAGAAAAGATATAGAATAGAAACAAGAGGCAACTCTCGACGCTCACCTGAAAAGGATTCTGATCTTTGACGTCGGTATAGAATATCTGCGGCTCCTTGCCGTACCAGCGGTCCTGTGAGTATATCGAGTTAATCCTCATATCAGTCCCGTTCCCCCCCGATACTCCCAGTATCTTGCTCTGGGCACCCTCCATCACTTTGCCCAACATCCTATCGTTTTCAATGTTCAGCAGGAACCGGGCCGGGTTCTCCGTCGTATGCACCCCATATTCGGACGCGCGAAACGCGGCCGAGGAATTTCTCTTGGCGCCGATATCCTGGAGGCTCGATCTCACAATCGGATAGATCTTTACGTTTTGTGACCTGAGAAGCGAATCCCGGAATAGGAGAGTGGACGAGTCTGGGAGCCGGACAGGCTCCCGGTGATTGACCCCGTTCTCCCTTAGGATCGCGCCCTTGTTATCGACCAGCTCATCTAACTTCTCGCAGGAGCCTGCGTCGGCTAATTTGCTCCTGCAATGCTTGCAGTCCTTCTTCCTGCGTCTGCGATTCGGTCGGCGATCAGACTGCGTCACCGAGATGTCTCGCGACGAATCGTCGTTTGCCCGAGGTGACACGTTCTGTGGAACGCTCCCGGGGAGGGGAGGGAGATCGCAATATTTTCCGAAGACTCTCTCAGGATCATTTTCACTCGTCCTGGATACCACCTGCGACGAATTGGTCGCGCTATCGTGACTCGTGCTAATCCTAACTGAAGAGGATAACGTCGAGCTCTGTTGGGAGGACCTGTCAATTGCGAGAGGCGGTAGTTCATTGATCCAAGCTTGCTTAACGAGATCGATCGGTTCACGATCTTCAGCCTCACGAGGGTATTGAGACTCGTCGGGGGAAGATGTCCGCTCGGAATCTTCGTTTGCCCGAAAAGCTCGCGATTCAGCGACCTCGCAAGTGTCGGTCTCCGCGCCAATCGCGATGTCCTCGTACACGTGACCCTCGGGATGTGTAGTGGTCCTTGCGACAATGGGATCATCGATCACGTCGATCGTGTCCGCGCGAAGCTGATGCTGATCGCGGCGGCGAGACTCGAGTGTGGACTGTTCTTCTGCTGCGCGCGACTGGTCCTCCTCGTAACCCTGGTTCTCCATCGGAAACTAAGAAAAAAAAAAAACGCAATTATGAAAACCTTAATTCTTGATATATGTTAAACGCTGCGATAATATTAACAATATTCGAAATATTCCCTGCACTTCTCACGTTCGCGTAAACATAGTACCAGGCAAATATCTCGAAAAATATGGAAGATTATGGAAAAACGTTTTAGACAAAAATTGTAGAATATAAAGCGGTAAAATCAATTTTATATAATGGTAAAATCAATTTTCGAAAAAATCGATTTTTTTCGAGTCACATAAAAGTCATTGCCATTTTTTTAAATGGAATTGTATAATTTTTTTACATAATATGATTCTTCTAATTATTCTACATATAAAAGTATTAAGGTAAAGTTATCAAAAAATTAATAGTTTACGAGATATTTCATATTTTATTTTGGTACATTTTGACATGAAATATAAAATATCTCGTAAACTATTCGTTTTTTGATAACTGTACCTTAACACTTTTATGTACAGAATAATAAGATGAATCAATTGGTGTAAAAAAATACATTGTTGCTTTGCAAAAAAGTATGCAATTTTCAATATGCAACTGCATGTCTTTGTCTAAAACGTTTTTCCTTATCTTCCATATTTTTCAAGATATTTGTCTGGCGTATTAAAAATTGGATACCTTGTATATTATTATCGCATTGAATTTCATAAGAAGTGAGTCTCCTGCAGTGAGTTAAAATAAAATTCGATACTTTTTATCTATCGCACAAAAAAAATTTGTGTCTACCTATTTTATTTATGATTATTTGCTCTATCTTAAGAACAAGTGCCTATTAAGTCTTTTATGGATTTCTTATTTGAATTATGATTGTAATAATATCCACGGGACACGTGTAACTCATTAAACGAACAACGAAAGAAAGGAAGAGGAAAAAATAGAAAGGGAGACGAAGTTGCGCAAGAGGGGAGGATGAATTGAGTGTCTCGTTGGGAAGCATCTTCGCGATTGTCGCAATTATCACGACTTGACTCTCCGATTGATCCCTGCCGGACTCGTGACGTCATTGAGATCGTGCCTGTGGGACCGTCCTTTTCTTCTTAATTCATCCGTGATACTTACAGTGATACGCTAGATTTCCGCAATCTCGCACGTGTCATAGATACTTCCCTATTCGATCGCGGATCGGAGATAACCGAGCAAACTATTCCCTTTGCCCTTCGTGACCTTCGTCACCATTTATTTCCATCCCCGATAAATATAATTTTCAGTCCAATAAATAAAATCTTAAGGATAAGATTTTTCAAAAGCCGATGCTTTTTCAAGTCTAACTATTTTTGGCATCATAACTATAAATAAAATAGACAAATAATAAAACTGACGTGTTTCTTTTAAACTCAATTATTACAAAATATCGTGGGAATTAAATTATTGCTGTCTTCAAAGCTCACTTTAAGATATAATTTATAATTCGTGTCGGAATTCAGAATAGAAAGCTGTTCATAATTCCATATATGTCGCTTATAATATAAAAAATAGTTTTATTTGAAATATCTACTTATCAGCTAATTTAATACGTATCTTTTTTTATATGTACACGCAATAAAATAAAAAGAGATTTATTCAGTTTTATTAGTCAATTTAGCATCGAGACATAAAAATTACCTTTCATTTTCGCGTGCGATTATTTTTCATTAAAATTTCACTCTGAATCGTTCTTATTAACGCTGAAGCGTTCCATGCGTTCGCGATTCGATAACGACAGCGAGCGCTCGGTTACGAAGGATGCGTTCGCGAGGTCGACGCGGCACAAAGGACCCATTCACTAATAAATACAATTAGCGCGTCGCCGCGCGCACGCGGTATCGAGATTATTCAGTTGCGCCAGCAATTCCCGACATTCCCGTTAGATTAATCCCGATCGGCCGTCGCACCAGGAACCAATCGCGGCGATCCGATTAATTCCGCGCTGATTCAGCCGCGCGCGATCTTGCGTTCGCGATGACGCATCCAGGAAACGCGACGCGACGACGGCGACGCGACCGACGCGCGGTACCGCGATACTCACGTACTTTTCGCGAGGTGGACGGTGGACGTCATCGTCGGGCGACGCGGTGAAAATTTTAATAAGCGGAGGACATACGCGAACATGGCCATACATTATTCACGATTGTTACGCTCTCGCGAATGTTCAATACAACTGCGGACAATTCCCATGAAAACGCATTTGATTCCCTTCAGAATACAAAACATATAAAAGACGTCCTCGACCGATTGTAAAAATATCGAGATTTCATGCGAAAGACGATAATTAATTACTTTGAAAGATACAAAACTTTAAGATCTTTTATAAAAATTCCTTCAATTGAAAAATTATATTTTGATCCAAATCAACGAAGATAAACTATACAGATAATGCTTATCACTTTTCTTATTCTCTTGCATTTTCCGCAAACATTTTTCTTGCATTCTATTTAAATGTCTCCGTCAGGCATCCAATGCTTTTCCTGTACACGTACTTCCTTTTTTACACGCGACAAAATGGGGAAACGATTTATTCGTTTTCTATGCGGTTTATAGTAGACGCGAGATAAATGCAAACCTACGCAGACGGCAAGCACGCATAGCGTAGACAAAGCACGTAGACTAATTTTAAAGTCTGCGAGTAAGTCTTGCTTACATATCGCATATTTCGACCGGTCACATCAAAGGACCGTCGGCGTTCCTCAACGCGCCAACGTGATACAGTGGTTATTTTTAATTCTTTCTCATTCTCTTTTCTATGTGAAACCGTCTCCTTAGACGCACACCTTTCCTCTCCTCTAAATTTAATTTAATTTATTTATTTTAACTATGTTTACAAAAGAAAAGCTGACGGTTCAAAAGCTGATATAGTATGTTTTGTTATAGAATTTTTCCTTTCTTATAGATGAATTTTTATACAGTTCTCAACCGGTGTAACAGAACGTTAAAAGCATCCTTCTTATTTTAGTATCAAATAATAAAAAATTCGTCAAATAATAAAATAATTATAATATATAATTATCAATAATATGAATCTTATCGCGTATAATTTTTAAGAAGTGGCAATCACGTACAATCTTATAGAAATAATCATTACAATCCATATCGTTAAGTACAAGTAGAGAAACACATATACCTATATATCACAGATATCTATAAACATACACGCACACATACAATAATGTTATCTATAACATGAGGTATACAAATTCCTGTTTCACAGATCCTGATCTGTGAAAAATTGTGAGATACGTGACGCATTGCGTGTCTTATTGCTTTTACAGAATCGATGTAGAACGACGCTGTCTGCGATCCTCGCGTTTTACTCAACGTAAATAAGAAATGTCCGAAGGACGGAACCCCTCCTTTTCCACTTGCATTTCCTGCGATAGACATTCAATGAACTATCATTAAGATCATTATATACGATTGCATATATCTCTCCAGCTTGCCAGGTATACTTTTTTAAGCCACGATAAAACGTTTCCCCTTCCTCTCCGAACTAACAAATCTTTTTTTTTCTGCACAGGAAGATATCGTGTGTACACCGTATAAGTCATATCACAATCGCGATTAGCAGTGATCATAAACTAACGTTTAACTACTCGAAGAAATATTATCATTTTTCTTAAGTTCCTTTACATTCTCGACCCTTTTTTAATTTATTTATCATTTCCAAAGGTTATTCTCGACATTTAAAAAAGATCACTACCTGTTACAAATCCTTAAGTTTTAACATTAGTATGATAATCAGACTGTAATTATAATTCTGCTGAATTAAAGAATTCGGAAATTAATTCAACGAATAAAGATTGAAATCTAACAAGGAAAGTTCGGCAATCCGAAAATTTCTAGAAATATAAAATACGAATTTTTTTAGAAGTCTTTTATCGTATCGTAGGCCATTAAAAACTATCAAATTTCATATTTAATATTTTTTCAATATATCTTTTATAGTTTCTGAGATAACAGAAATACTCAAAGTCAGATTTTCCTTGAAAGGATGGTTTCACTTTCAGAACCATTTATCAGTTGAAATAGAAAATTGATACGTGGTTAGATTACTTAGATTTATACATATGTACTTTATTTGTTTTTCTACAAAATTTTCTTTAGATCTTTTTTTGCTAAATTGTTATAAAATTTCTGTAGAAATCCTCAAGTTGCTAAATCTTCCTTGTAAGTTACAGACACGATGTATGAAAAGATGCGAGACAATTCTAGAGCACCCTATATCCACAGAGAGGAATGTATGCCACTTTCACTATATCGCAACGTATATGTTTACGACGTGATGATGTTACTTTAAGCCACATTGTGCGTCAACAAACGGATAATTACGGGATATTAAGAATAATCGCTGTCAGGGCAGCTCGCCCGTTCGCTCGAGAGGGATACGAATAAATACTGTACGTTTACACTGTGGCTCCATTGTTATTCGCAGCGCATGCATGAAGGACGAAACGGAAGCAGGGTCGCTTTTCTCGTTCTCTTTTTGTCCGATCGCAACTCCGGAAGCCACCAGGGTACATCCCGCGCGTATGAAAAACGCGTTGCTGGTACGAATGCCGATAATTAAAGATGCAGCTAGTCGGCTAATTATTTTTCGTACTTCTCTGAAGAAAAATGTGCAGACTACTTTGCTTAAGATTCGAGATTTTTGGAAACTTTAAAAATAAAAAAAAAATATATCAATTAAGGGAAGGATTGTCTACTAATTCGATTAGCCTTGGCACGAAAATAGTTTTGCTTATACTACCCTCTTTGATGTCTGGTTTGAAAAGCGTATTCCCTAGCAGCCTAGCTAGAAAGAGAAAAAGAAACAAAAGAGAGTTTAAAACAAAACGCTACAAAACAATGACGGACCATCCTGTATAATCAACATGTTCAACAATAAGACACGGTATGCATCGATAATGGACGCTAGAAAGAGCGTTCGATAAAGTCGAATTCAAGTAGATGGGCCATCTATGAAAGCCCATTGAAGTAATGAGGGACGTACGTTATAATTTACAGGCCGTAATGAGTGATATTATCAATAAACGGGTAGCACACAGCGCCAAGGCCTATATGGCGGCTACTGCATCGCAGAAGGTCCGCAGGCGCCGATCGGTCGCTCGTACTAATGGTTAATTACTTCTCATGTACGCTTATAGGGATGCCGTCTCTCCTTACGTCAAGTGGTGTCCAATTTATCGCGCGGAACGAGTTAAACGACTGGCGAAGAAATGCTTCTGCCAACGCGCCCGACGAGAAGCCGCCGCGCCGTTTTCCCATCGACCGCTTTTTTTCCAGATCAACGATCACACGGACGATCGTCGTAGTGTCAATTTCAATTTCTACAGATCGTTCAGCAAGATCGTTCTCGTGTCTGAGAACATCCAACGAAAATAAAGCATTGACAAAATAATAGGTACTTATTTCAAGCAATGCGAATGGCTGAAAGTCAATTCAGATATAAAATAAAGAAATACATCATTTCTCTACGAAGTGTTATTAAAATACTTAGACAAAGTTTATTCTTAGATCATTAATCAATTCACAATCAACTCCGAACGTGAGAAGTATTATCGCGCAGATAGAGATTTTAAAAAATTTATTAAAAAATCACACTTTCACAAAAATACAAGTAGATTTTTATTTCTATAAACTTCTAAATTAATTCATTAAAACTAATCATTTTAAAATTTGCTCTTGAAATATTTGCCCGATATTTTGCTCTTGAAAGAATTGTTTCTTTTTGGTTCGTTACACTATCAAAGATAACCAAGATCTGAACTTTGTGTTAAAAAAAAACTGCGAAAAATTTGCATAACAAACCCGTCCAATTTCAGCTCCGAATTTCTCGCAATTCCTCGCGGTCGGCAATTACTTCCGGTTCAACGTTCGGCGTAATTGGATCGGTCAGCGATCAATTAGAAACTACTCGTTGCAACGAATACACGTGCCGCGCCACGTTCGAGTGTTAAAAAGTTTCGCGTAGGAGCGACTTATTGTTAGTTGAGGGTCGTTTTGCGAGGTCGTGGGACTTAGAACTGAATAACCCTTAAAATGATTGTGGTAATCGTATGCGTGTACGTATAAACATGGGCGTCGAATGTACAAGATAATCTAAGAATAAGAAGAACAAGTATTACTTACGCACGTACTCAATTAACGGATTAGCCCTAGAAAACATATTTATTTTTTATATAAAAAATGCATGAAAAATGGTGACAAATTCTTTCCAATGTCTTATCGATTCCTTCTCGTAAGTCTCTAATTTTATTAACATTAAACTTCCATAACAAAATCGTCATACAGCGCTTTAAAATAAAAAAAAAAGTGTTATAATGTTAAACGCACGCATCCATTTTGCACGATTAAATATTTATAGTATTTAAGAATTACGTCTAATATTCTAGGCTCAATCACAGTTGGATTTCTCCGAAATAAGAAAAACGTTTTAGCATTTAGCTAATTTCTGTGAAAAATTTTACCGGCGCCCTTGTATGTAAGCCTGGTTGTTTGGTCGCACGTGTCATACCATATGTTGCTGCGCGTTTTCACCCCGTGACTAGCGCACCGGCGTTACGCACCGATCGTCATTATAAGTTGCATCGAGGGCCGAAAAGATAATTAATCGTAAGCTCTTTGGCCGCGCGGTGTACGTACGTATGTACACACGCAGGACGCAACGCCTCGGCAATACGTCACGTTACCCTCCTAATGAACTTATATTTGCCAATACCAGATATATATACAGACAAATAAAACTCGACGATGAGCATGTGTGTGTACAATCATTAGACATTATTTACCAAAGCGGGCCAAATGTTGTATCATCAAATTCATCAAAAGTCTAACAATAAGCTCGTATAACTCGACAAACATAGGCAACAACATGGCAATTAACAAAGATTTAATACAGTAATCTTACGCTTGTTCAATCAAGATAGTGATTAAATTAACAATAGATAGTAGCGTTGAAAGCATTATCATTTTCCCAATTAACATTTTTGCATAACTGTTCGCTATCATAAAACACTCTTGATTCTTGTCTTGATCCTTATCTCTCTCATTAGTCTCTGAAATGTTTCTAATTTCCAATTCCCATTAATTTACCCAATTGATGGAATTGCACATCGACAAATTGAGAGAAATCGATATTTCCTTAAAAATGTTGCGGAACCAAAAACAATGCAAACTTCTCGAAACACAAAATGCAACAATAAAAATCCTCACATACAAAAATTGCAACAAATATATAAAAATATCAAAAAATAATCTTTGTGCATAAAATCTTTTTAACTTTTATCCTACATAAAAAAAAAACAAATTTACACTATTTTAAACAAAGCAGTCTGTCTTTTCAAAACGAAGAAAACGCCGAAGCAAATCTCGCATCACTTGTCGTGAACTTTCAATTTTCGAAATCCGCAATATTTTCGTTATACACATTTCGTTATGCACATATATAACTTGCCATTTACGTGGCATGACACGTATGGTATGGGCAGTGTTTATCATAGTCTAGTTATGGCTCCGCAATGAGAATAGTATGAGGAAAGAAAGGGCACACTGTTGAACGTGCCCCGCGGATCGGCGCCCGCACCTCCTGTCCGC